>NW_019173203.1:0-29051 GCF_001831195.1 Colletotrichum orchidophilum | reverse complement strand
CCGAAAAAAAAAAAAAAAAAAAAAAAAAAAAAAAAAAAAAAAATAAACCGCTTCCTTGGGAACTGTGACACCACCGACACCCGGCAAAAATCACCCACCCCCCACCCTCCCCATCTCCCCCCCATTTAATCTTATCACCCTGTTTTCAAACTTCATACCCACGGCGCCAGGGCAAACCTCACCCATCATTGACCCTCCCTATTACTTCCTCCCCCTCTCCACCCACCAACCCCCACCACCCCCCCCCCCCCCCCCCCCCGGGCCCTGGGGGGCGCCCGTGATCGAAACATTTCACACACTGATCGACGGAAGACGACTCCCGACGACGGGAACGCGGATTAATCTTTTCCTATTCTTACTTCTCAACTGGCCATCCCCCCCCAGACACTTGCCTACCTTAGGTAGGCTGACTGACGTTGACTCAGTGGCATCGAGTCAAGACAGCTCACACAGTCTCACAGTCTGACAACTTGCCACACATTCACCAGAGACAATGATCCAGCCCCATGCAAGCCCGTTGAGGGATTTTTTCCACACAAAAACATTGACGCATTTTTTTCTTTCCTAATCCAAATCATATTTCTCTAATTCTCCAAGCTTGGACCGGAGATCACATTCCAGCGTTCAGAGAATGAAACCAGAGCCCAGACAGAGCCTCGTCACCTTGAGCCCAACTCGCCGGACGTGTGTTTGTGTAAGCAAAAAGTCAGATTGAGTTCGAGACACATCAAATTGTCTCTCCTAGACACTACAAAGTAGCACCGCGGCCGTGAAGAATGCATAGGTAGACCAGAGCAGAATTACCAGCCACAAGACGTCCAACACAGGAGTGGATTCAAAAAACCCGAGACAGATGATATGCAAGTAATCACAGTCCAGATGACTTGACATTTCTCTCTTCCCCCTCCTACCGACCTAGCCCTACTCTTCACGCCCTCCTGTAAGAGACGAGCAACAACCAGAAGAAGAACCCACGATTCCGCATCGTCCGACCACGCCTCCCACTCTCCTCTCCGTGTGCCCGCTCCCGCTCCCCCTCCCTCGGCGCCGCCGCCGCATCATCCGGCCTCAAGTCTGGATCCACACCCATGAAAGCGTGCTTAGACAGACATCATTTCCAGTGCCAGCCTCTGAAATAGACATCGTCCCGCGTGATGTCGCGCATTCGCAGGACCCTAGTCGCATAAAAGACCTCCCCCGTGCGCGCTGTTCGCTTACAAGGGTGGCTGGTTGCTAAATGACCTCATAACCATCCTCACGATCGAACCACCGTCCACAAAGGCCCAAGGGACCGCACGGACGAACAAGGGTTCCCTTTTCATGGTTGTTCGCTCGCAGTCCTTTCCCTGGGAGGATCCACGTGGGATATCAGACCCCGGTAACAGACGTTGTCCGTGGATGACGTTGATGTCGACCCTGTCCCATGTCACTTCCATCGTCTGCAATCAATCGATAGAGGCCGACCACACAAGTCACTTTTGAGGGCACCGATGATTGAATAAATGATACTGATTGATTTCTGCAACTTAAACTGGGGCTTCCTTCGTCCATGGAGCCAAAAACAAGGAAAGGAAGGGGTATATCCAGCTCCTCCATAATCTTCCTGCCGCTTCGAAAGGACAAGCGTTTCGACTCTTGCAATAATGTCGAGTCGTGTGAACAATAATAATAATAATAAAAAAAGGTCGAGCTGCGCTTCCAGTGCGGCGTGTGGTGAATGCTATAGCGCAATCCGGCAAAAAAGAACAAAACCAAACAATCAAATCCCATGCGTCCGTCTAAATAAGTTCAACCTGTCGGCGCTGCATCCTTGCAAATCGACGACCATATTACACGTAAAAGTTGTTGCCCTATTGAGCGCGCAAACTGTGCGATGGCATGGTTCCAAAAGGTTGAACCGAGCCCAGTAAACAATAAAAGCATTCCTGATAAAAGCGCAAGCGCGCTTTCCATTTCCATGACTGAAACGTGTTCCAGTCGCCCGTGGTAATCATTGCGCAACCAAAGCATGCTTTTGATGTCCATCCCTGTAACACACAAGGTCGATGATGCCGTGCGTTCGTTCGTTCGTGTCGTTCTCGTCCCGTGTAGGTTCGGGTCCGTGTGGTATCTTGGGTATCGCAAAGAAAAAGTCCTTGGTGTATCCCCCATGCATAATAGCTCGCGCCAGATTATGTGTATGGTGATGAGTAGAGGGAACTCCAAATCCGTCGTGTGTCAATGAGATGGAAGAGGAAACTCCCTGGAAAAATGAGATCCGGAAAACATATTCCTAATCGTACAATGGGCCAACTCCATCCGTCGGTTCGATATTGGGTTTTCTTGGTTTTTTGTATGGTGGTAATCAGGTATGGCTCCGATGTGTTATCCGCAAGCATCCGTGAAGTGGGGCCACTCCGTCCATGGAACTTGGCAGCATAGACAAAAAGGAGACCAGGCAGAGTATCCAAGGGTGGGGTCCGTTTACAGCGTGGGGTTCCTGAGGATGTCATCGCAGTTGGCGTCGAATCTCAGAATGAAAAGACGAACGCCCTGCATGAATCGCTCAGTCTTGTCCAACTCACGCTCGACGCCGAAGAGGGTCTCGACAAACTGGACACCGGCATTCTTGCCGAGAGAAGACGATTTCTTGCTCGCCTTGAGCATGGGCGCCTCGCACGTCTTGAGCAGCTTGCGGAGCTTGTCAGTAAGACGCTCACCCGCGTCAATGAAGTCATCGAGGCATTCTCTCTTCTCGGCACTGCGTACGCGGTCAACAGTCTCCTCTCCGCGCTTGAGCTTGCCAGCCAGTTGAATCAGCAACAACCACAGCTCACCGGCCATATCAGCAATAGGAGTGGCAGGTCCATGGTGGTAAACGGTCCAGTCATAGATCCACTTGCCCAAGGAGTTGGAGTCAAAAACGCTGCCCAGGAGAAGTATAGGCTCCTCGGTAGGGTCCCAGTTCTTGAGTGAGTATCCTGGGGGAATCTTGTGCTTCTTGGCATCAGCCTCGGTAGCCTGTCGAGCCACTGGAGGCGGTGGGGGCTTCTTGGCATCAGCCTCAGGACGAGGGTGTTGAGCCTTCTTGGCCTGGGAGCTGCTGCCGGGGCGGGTAGTGGAGGGCCGCTGGGGAACCGAGGTCGAGGCACGGCGAGAATGGGTGTTCGCGGGGGTGCGGGTAGGGCGAGGCTCATACGCCGGGACATCGCGCTCAATGTAGGCAAATCCGCTCTGTTTGGGGTAGTGGTAATCAGTGGGATATCCTCGAGCGGCGTCTTCATAATAAAATGTCTCCTGAACAGAATGCCTCTTGCTCCTCGCCCGTGACGACTGTCCCGGCAGCACCCAAGTACGGCCATCCATCTCGATGATCTCGTCCTCGTCGGATTCTCCGTGGGGCGTCGAGGCCCGTACATAGACAAAAGAAGATCGGCGCTCGCGCGTTGGGTGCGACGGAGTGGCCCATGAATGCTTGCGCGAATGATGACCACTACTCACATTTGCCGTGGCATAGTAGCCATCGCTCGTGTATCGAGGCGACGCCGTCGGCGGACGGGGACTGTACTCGCTGAAGCCACTGCTGGCATTGCGGAAGTGGGCGCGAGTTGCCGGCCGCTGGGGGGTTGAGCCGGGCGGGTAGTAGTAGTTGGATGGACCGCGAGGGGAGGGGGTTGGCGTTGCCGACTGGAATCGTTCCCGGTAGTAGTAGTCCTCCTCGCCGGGAGTAGATCCGGTGTAGGGTGATGGATAGGCCATGTTGACTGATGGCTCTTTCTGACGACGTCGTCGATGGGAGGCGTCCACGATGTTTTTCAAATCTGTCTTCTTCTTTTTCTCTAGCAGCTGCCTCTGCTAGCTCTCACGTCTCCCCCCAAAATGTCGTTATATGGTGTCGGTGCGGATGGTTGATTCCAGGGCCAGAGTGTCGCGCCGATGTCAAGGCGCGAAGAAAGGTGAAGCAAGTCACCTTGGTATGCGGTCGGAAGATAGAGGAGAGGAAAGTCGTCTTCTGTGCCCGAACATGACCAAGTTTGATATAACTGCTGCAGATGACCCTCGATGACAAAGGATCGAAACCAGATTACCGAGCGCGGGAAGGAATCTCCTCGACGTCGGTAGTGTGTGTGGGATGGAAGTTGCTAGAGGCTTCTCGGAGGACGCCAGCGAAGCAACAAATGACGTCTCTCTTGTCGAGGTTGTTTTTGCAAGTGGTTGGGAGCCGAAGCCGAAGGTGTAAAGATCAAAGATTATTCATTGATTGGCAGAAGCCAAAAACATGAGAAGAAAGAGAGCAGTCCAGTGTGGTGGTGAGGGCAGCGTGGTATTTAATTACTTGGTGCGTATCCCGGTTTTTGTGGGAGAGGAGAAGGGAGGAGTGGGAATGCGCGCGAAAAGATCCACAGGGGGTGGTAGGTGGTCCAAAGTCTCGCACCGGGGCGTAATGGCTGGAAGAACCAAAGCAGCTCTCTCTCCAGGGACCCCTGTCCCTGTCCGCAGAGACGAGCAGGGGTGGCAGGGGTGGCAGGGGTAGTGGGCTTGCCTTTTAGAGCGCCCCTCTTGGGAGGGAACACAGACGACAAGTTCCTGAGGGGGAGGGGTGTCCCTATGAAAGTACTTCCAACAAGTACCTCGTGCTCGCCGCCGGTCTGCTCCTGTTCTGCTCTGCTTGCTCAGCTCCCGCGGTGAGTAAAGGCCCTTTACTAAAGGGAGAGAGGGGATGACTGATGTTGGTCGGGAACAGAAGATGGCAGCTCCCAATG
Organism: Colletotrichum orchidophilum; assembly: GCF_001831195.1. Taxonomy (NCBI): domain Eukaryota; kingdom Fungi; phylum Ascomycota; class Sordariomycetes; order Glomerellales; family Glomerellaceae; genus Colletotrichum; species Colletotrichum orchidophilum. Next base: position 24,309 of record NW_019173203.1, on the reverse strand, counting down.
AGAGAGGAGAGACGAGACCAAAGCCGTTGGCTTGCTGCTGATGCTTTGCCGCCGATGGTGCTCCCTTCTACGACACCAGCCACCTGCGCGAATACCTACACCGTACGGTGTCGACTGGACCGTTTTAACACGTTGAGTGCGTGCTTTTTTCTCTCTCCCAGACCAGTAGACGGCCCGTTGACTGGCCTTGCGTTGCTGTTCCTCCTTCGTTTGTGCGTTTGTGCAAAATCGCGCGGAAGCAAGCAGCGGCTCAGATTCTCAGACCGTCCAAGCCCGTCAAGTCTGTGGTTCAGCCAGCTGTCGCGACGCACCAATGCGCAGTCCAGCTTAGATTGTCTTGCTGGGGCTTAGAAAGTTGCAGTAGTCGTAGTCGACGCTCTCTGCTAGACAACGATGATGATGAAAATGACTCCAGTCAGCGTGGTTGGCCACGCTCTCGGTCTGAATATGTCAAACACAGCCACGTAGCGTACTCACGGCACAGCTGGACCAAAATGTGCATTGGTTCGCTGCTGACTCGAGAGAAGCTCCTGGAAATAGAAGACACGCATACACACAAAAGATCGCACCCCCAAAGGCACGTCCGTGGAAATAAGGGGTGGCAGTGAAGAATGCACCTCGTCGTCCAGACCACTTGCGTTTGCCTGCAGTCGCCCTGTGGCCTACTGCACCTCGATTCCCAACGTTGGGCACTGGCGCGCTGGAACCCTTTGATTGCTTTTTTTCTTCTGATTGTTCGAGTCACCGTCACCGGGTAGTGACACACTATTTCTTTCCTCTCTCTTGTCCCGGGTTGATTCTGATCGATGGCCTAATTTCAGCCTTCTATATTGGTCCTCCGCCAGGGTTGAAAAGGGCATGAACAGGCTTTCCGCCGAAAGGTGAAGGTCGACTATCACACCTTCACGCTGAAATGAGCCACACCAGTATCAAAATTCGGTCACCGCTTCTGATAACGACTCTGGCGCCCCAACGGCCAGGGACGTTTAACACCCTGACCACGCAGGTACCTAGACTCAGGACTGGGAGGCCTTGTCGTTTCACTGAGTCGACGCCAATGTCCGTGGGACCCCCCCGGCTAGCGGTTCCTAGTCCCCCGGCGTAACTTGGTCGTGGATGAGGAAGAGGGGCGAGGGGCACCGAAAAAAAGTTCCAGAGATAAAGCCCAGTAATCCTTGTGAAAGTAGGCGCTGCCGTGTGGGTGAATATACCGGTGACCGGTAAGCGAAATTGGGTCTTCGCACGAACAGGCTTGTGAATTTGAAATTTGGAGATGGCTTCCACCACACCAAAAGAGAGAGTAAAAGGTCTCCAACGGTGCCACGGGAGACTCTCACCGGGTCAGTGCCGCTAGAGCGTCCCAGATGAAAAATTTTCTCGTTCCCCTGGCGTAATGTGGCTGGTCGCTCTTTGGTCCTTGATGATCCAACACAGGGTTGCAATTGTTGGGATTCCGAGGGTGAATCACACCGTGTCAAGGTGAAGGCCACCGAAACGCGAGCCCACCCGCCGACAACGAGCCGAGAGGGCCTGGAAAACTCAAATGCAAGTTGCTGGTATGGAAATGATTTGGTGGTTTGACGTTGCAATGTCGAAGGAATTCCACAAAGGATCAATGGGATTCAAATGGGAATCGCGTACGACAATAATTGACGGTCGCCGGATTCAACTATGCGCCCGGCAAGAGGTGAGAAGAGGATCGGCCCCCGACTTGCTTTGGGTCGCTCTGATTGATGCGTCTTGTTGTCGATGTTGGTACGGAGAGTGATGATGGTGTTGTTTGTGTGGTCGTGGCCAGGTGCTGCCTGCTGCTCTTCCTCCGTGCGCCCTCGGTGAGGCGGTTCGGACGAGCAAAGCAAGATTGTGAAGTTGTGGGCCTGATGAATCCCAGTCACTACCCTGGAGGATGGATCAGGATTTTTCTCGTCCTCTCCTTTGACCCCGGCACGTCTGTCTGGCCGGCGTTGAGGCGTTGAGGCGCGGTCGATGCTTCGGTCCTGACGGCAGATGAGATCTGCCGTTGCTGGAAATGAGCAAGTTCGGTCCGTGGTACGGATACTCTGTATCTTGTATCCGTACGTGGTGGAACACTGGAACTCGACAGGGACGGTTGCACGCCAAGTGCTGCACGACGGGAAGAAGGGCTGGGGCTTGGAGTATCGCGTCGCTCGCTTGGTAATCCCGCCGCGGTGAATGCTGACTACCTACGGATAGACACTGACTGCTGACGCGACCGCCATCAATCGCAATGGAAACCGGCTAGCCTGGCCAATCGATGGCTCGAGACGAATTTGGAAGCTCTCTGGATGAATGGGCCGGCCGTCTGGTGCAACTGTGTGGATTTATTTATATTTGGATGATTTGTGTGACGAGGACGGATGGTTCGTCGCAAGAATAGGCAACGGCGACGTTATTTGCCTGTTTTCGTATCAGGTGCGTGTCCCGCGGATGGTGAAGTCGCAGATGGGATGACGAAGCGTGGGTATAAGAGACGAATGCAGGTAAATGGCGAGAGGCGAGAGAGAGAAACAGGACGAAGCCGTGGTGCATGTGATGAGGGGAGGAGTCAAAGGGGCATTTTTGTATTTCATTCAAGAGGCAATCATGCAGAGCAAGAGACTGGACCAGAAATTGGAAACGAAAAGGCAAATCGGAAACCTGAGGCCAGAGCATGTCAGATGCAAGAGCGCATGAGAAGCATGCTGAGGTGAAGCTGCATCATGGCTCCAAGGCCATATCTACCTTGGCCAGGCATTGCATGCATGATGGATCACGTTGGCATGGGAGGGGGAGGGGGAGGGGTACAAGGGGCTTTGAGGGATGACGGACATCAAAGTGCAACTTTTCTCATATCCGATGCTGTGATGCCATTTGCTAATTATTGTACTTGTTTCCTCCTACCTCCCCCACCTCGCCAGTCACCTGCAACGCTGGCTGGGAAGTCGGCGCGTGCAGAGCAGAGAAAGATACGCAGAGGCTCATCTTCACAGGATGACCGGCAGACGGCTACTACTAATACCTCAGTAATGTGCATGTATTTCACACCCTCATAAGATTCACCAGTGAGAGGAGGCTCGAGTGTGATATGGCAGGTGATGAGCGGCATGTATTACAGCCAGTATGCCCTGTTGACCAACGTGAAATGTCAAGTGACTGGTGAACAAGCGCCCGTCGGACGTGAGGGTGAGTAGGGCGATTGGGGGGGACGAGGCGTGATGGAGTGACATTGCGGAGGTTCGCATCTTGAGTGGAGGAGTTCGCCCATCACATGCACCCCAACGCGGGGTGATGGAATATGCAGCTCGAGGTGGCCAGAATGGGCAAGGTGGCCCCTCTTGTTTTCTAGACCACTGCTTCCCTGCCCTTTCCATTAACAGCCGAGAAGTGCGTGTAGCCCGCCGCCTGCGTACCTGCCTGCGCCATTGCTCTTTTGCTGTGAACTTCACCTACCTGCCCACGTGCTGCCTTAACTGCCTCTCACCTGCCTCTCACCTTCCTCACCTAGCGGAGGCACCCAGGCACCGAGGAGGGAGAAGGCAGAAAGGAAGGTGGAGGGGGGAAGTGCCTTACTGCGCACTTTCACTATCCAACTATGCATACTCCGTACCTTACACCCTACTACGTAAAATGTACGGATCCTTTCTTCACCAGCCTGCCTTACCTAATATAGGTAAGGTAGGTCGAAGGATGTGGTTGACAACTTCGTTGAACATCCAACCAAACACAATACCTTGCTGCATCTTTCCGAGTCACGACCGGAAGTTCGGGTAGCCACAGGTTCGGATGAGATGGCTACCTATTGTCAATACGAATACCGTACGGACTACAGGCCCCTGCATTAGAGTGTGCGCCACAGCTGGGATGAACCCGAGAGCATCCCCAATTTGAACGTCAATCACGCACTCTATTGGAATGCTAACTTACAGTGCGTATGCAGCTTTTTTTGCCTCCTCCTGTCCATCATTTGTTTTACCTATCTTAGTCTCCTCTATCCGTACGCAGACACTCAATGACTCTCGCGCAGGGCCCCTGTTGCTTCTCCCGCTTTTCAGCTCCGACCGCACGGCACTGCCTGTACCACACTCCACAACGGCCGGCGCTGACTCGAACACGAATCGCAGAGCGCCAACCGACGGGACGGAAGGCCGGCGGCGGCGACCAGGGACGACGCGTATGGAGATTTTCCTTGCTCTACTCCATCGAATGGGATTCATTCCAGAACAATTGGCCATGGCCTCAGCCAACTCCATCCACTGAAGCGGTCCAGAACCGGCCCTCTTTTCTGGTCCTACCTACGGATACCATACGGTTGCATACATCGCCAGCCACAAGCCCTGGCCCCCCCCCCCTTGGTTTGCTCTAGCCCGCCAGCCCTCTGGAGACTGGAGTCAAATCCACCATTTTGGGCCTCCGGATGAAATCGAATGCCTTCCCCGTTGCCCGTCGCCCCTCTCGCCTCCATCAAGTACTACCGAACAAGTTTGCCTTTCAACCCGTTATTTGTATCGCGCTTCAAATGTTGGGGTTGCTTTCCACGGCTTGCCTTATTTCGGAGACCATCCGCCACCAGCTTGCCATGGCGTCCTCCGTGCTTGCGACCTGCCTGTCCCAGCCTCCAGGCGGCCTCACCTCACCTGGCCCACCGCGACCAGTCGTCACGGTGTACGGTGTACGGTTTGCGGCGTAAGGTGTGCTCGGTCAAATATTTTTTTGCCCCTGGTCGTGGGACGTGCTGCCGACAAGGGGTGAAAGGGGAAGTTGGCTGGTGGACTCTGGAGAGGCCGGCGATGGTCCTGTCTCACCTTGGCTGGCTCCCCTACACACCGGCCTACATCTCCAAATTGTGGCCGCTCTCGGGCCTGGTTATTTTGACCGGCATCTGCAATTTCACCCACATTCATTGGCTTCTCACCTCGCTTCCTCGTTTGTTTTTATTGATCTTGCTGATCTCAAGGGCAACGCAATTGGCCGGCAGTATACGTACGGATAGACAGTGCACCATTACCCTGGTCCGTTGCGGCCCAAGCAGCCTTTCAACCCAAGCATTGGGTGTCAACAGCATTCATCATTAACGAGTTGCATTTTGGCAATGGTTCCGACCTCGTGTTCGTCATACCATCCTAGACAAACTATCGGAAAGATTGTCCCTGGATTCCCCTTGGAACATGAGGCTGGCTATCATCATCTCTATCCAGACGGATACCTACCTATTCAGTTGGCCTTCAGACCAGGAATCGAATTTTTTTGGTGTTCAGCAGAATCAAAGTTCAGCACACAGTACCTACTCCGTAGTCTTCCAGGACTCCTGCGACTCCGCGTCTGTCAGCCTCCGGATCCGACAGGCTCTGTTGTCTCCAGCCCTAGTGGCCGGCTCAGCTAATGCAGCCATTGAAAGAGAACCTGTACCTCAATAATACTACATGCGCAGGTCTCGCGAGCCAGGACTGGGCAGGCGCTGCGATGCGAGCCATAGAGGCGACAGGCGCCCTGGGATCGCAACTGCAACGATTTGAACCCCTGGAGTGTCCATGTGGTCTTTTGCCCGATGCGCTGCGCTGCGTAGGGCAGCGCATGCCACGAGCCTTTACATCAACTCGACTCGACTCACCCTGCAAAATTGCCGCCGTGGTCTCATCGGCCATGGCTTTCGTATGCAATACCGTTGTTGTGGCTCGGCCTAGCTTACCAACCCTAGGACGACCTGAGTCGCGTCGTGTCTGTCTTGCCTTGCATCAAGCAGCCGCATGTCTCGGTCAATGTCTGTTTTTCCCTTCTCTTCCTGTCCGCGCTCATCCGTTGCATCTCCCGACCGCCTCACGGACGACTAACAATAGGCACTACGGATAAAGGGTACCATCCGAAAGAGGGAAAAGGGAAAATCCATCCAATATCAGCATTCCTCAAATGATTGACAGCAATCACTTGCTTCAGAGGCAACCGGCATCAACTTGAATTCTTTTTCGTTCCTCACCGACGGCCACCGGCACCCCGGAATCGTCAGAACTGACCGAGATCGACTTACACGTCCATATCACCAGCCATGTTTCACCAGCCGTGTTACTCCATACAGTCAGTGTTAGGTACTGTATCGGCGCCATCAGTTCAGAGTCCTCGACTCCATCAGTCTGCTTCTTTGACCGCACACCCACTGTCTTGGTTTGCTCCATCTATCGACAGGCCACCTGTTGGGGCGAGCCACCGAGATGGGAAGATGGGCTTTTACTCTCGTCATGAGAGGATGGAAAGGGCATCGCCAGGCCACAGGCTTCTGGTGTCCCTCTTCTCGCACGCCCCTTTCCCCTGCTCCCTGCAGCGCAGCCGCAGAGCGAGCGAGATAGCGTCACACAGGCTGCTGTTCCTAGCGTGCCGGGTGGAGTTGATAGAGATGGCAACATTTCGAGCACCCTGGTCTAACTCCCCTGCTGCAGTTGCTGCAGTTGGAGATGGTTCCACATCAGACCAGCGTCTCCCGTGTGTCCAGCATTGAACCTGTCTTCTCCTAGTCCTCGACCATGTCTCTCCTCCACTCTCACCCAGCCGTCTGGCTAGATGCCGCGCGCGCACGCTCTGGCGCTGGCTTGTGACGAAAGGGCTTCAGTGCGTTCTGGATCTCGCTTGCTAGGTTCGCTTCATCCCACCAGAAGGATAAAAAAATACCCTTTTTGAACTATGATTTTGTTCTAGAAGATCGCACACCTCTATGGCCCTCCCTTCATCTGCACTTCGCCGCGGGCCGCAACACTCGGTCAGTGGCCTAGGGTCCGGCCATGGCCATGGCTGTCTGTTTGCTTCATTCCAACTGCACAGAGTACACTACTGTGGCAGACCGAAGACTTGATTGCTTCCCTGCATGTTGTTATTGTTGTCATTGTTGACCCCAGTCGGCTGGTGTCAGTGTGTGTGCGAGTGTGCCCTGGTTCCAAGACTCCCAAGGTGCCATGCGTGCCCATGCGGCAGGTTGCGCCAAATCTTCCGTGTGTGCGTACTGTAATTTGCTTTTTACCCGGCATCGACGTGAAAATTTTTCATCTCTCACCGAGAATAGAGCACGTCACAGTTCATCCCCCATCTCTCCTTAAGGTAGGTATACAAGACCACTCTCCCATCATGCCAGCCCTACCACCATGCCATAGCACTAGATGCGGGAATGGGACGGTCGCTGCGGAGTGACTCATCGGAGCGCGCATCAAAGCAGGGCAGGAAGCAAGACCAGCGCGCCATACACAGAACACTACGGATACTAGGAGGTGTGTAAGTTGTGCGGTGTGCGCGCGCGGTGTGGAAGGAAGAGACAGAGAAAGAGAGAGAGAGAGAAGCGCGCTACAGAAAGCCTCATGTCGTCCGTCCCAACGTTCACGACTCCTGCTGCACTGCTGTCCAACAGCCCAAGGCTGTCGGCTGTCTGCTGCGCCTATCAACCCTCCTCAGAGCCCTTCTCACGGTCATCCAAGGGAGGGCCTCGGTCCTGATTGGGCGTCGATGAACACGTCGCACGGCGAACTTGATGAAATCCCTTCCTCCGCCTCCGGCGCACCAACCCGTGTTGCCAGTCAAGTCGACTGTCGGACGGTCAGGGCCGCTGGGAGGGGACGCTACTGCACCACAAGGGCCGCATCCGCATCCCTAATCCTGCGGCCAGCAGGGGTCCACCGCATTTTACATTGTCTTCCCGGCTGCTTCATTCATTCCCGTCATCTTCGACTCTCCGTCTCTCTGGTCACTGGCGTCTCCGGTCTTGCTCCCCTAACCCAACGCCTCCGACGCGTTGCAACCATTTGACGGCCGGGCTCGAATCGCACACACCCACCCCGTTGGCATCGAAACACACATTGAATACCCACTGGCGATGCCCTCACTGACGTCTATTCGCCCACCACCGCTGCCCATCTACATGTCCACCGTCATGCAGTCCGTCCATGTCCATCCATGGTTGATGCTGCCAGACCATCAAATCTACATCACCGCTCTCTCATTGACTCCGCCCGTCATACATGGCTCACACCCTTACTCGACCAATACCGATGGGACGGACAGCCATTTCCGGCCAAAAATAGGCAATGGCACTGGCAACCGCCTTGTTATTCTTCTTTTCCTTCCTTGCTACTTTTTCTTTCCGGCCCTCCGGGCCCAGACCGCAGATGTGACAGGCGCAGAGCGAAAGCCCCTCCTCACCGACTCTTTGCGTCCATGGCAACCGCCCTACCATTACCGCATTCCACCTCACGGACTGGCGGGGCACTTGCATGGCATTGCATGTTGTTGCAGACGCGAGGGAGGGAAGAGGAGGGGGTATTACTGCTTCATGCCCTATTTTGACTTTTTTTCTTCCGTTGATTCTGCTTTCGTTCTGCTACGCAGTGGTTCAGACAAAAATGCCCGCTGCCCCCCGGTTGGGTTGAAGATCCCGCATGTACCTGACGACAGGGTCGCCTTAGGGCTCAGTGACGTCGAGCATGCGCACAGGAGTATCGCTTTTGAGTCGTACAATTGTACGTTTGTCTGGGCCAGTGTCAGGTGGTTCCGAGTGAGGCCATCGCCATCACGAGACGGTGTGGCGCGTATAGATTTGCTACTTGTGGTGTTATCTAGGACGTATGATATATCGACAACACATACACAGGGCCGCTAGACGGATCAGCTCCCCCAAGGAGAGAGATGCAAAGACCGAAACCAAGCTGTCCGGCTCCCTAGGCCTCTACTAAGCTTGTGGCTGATCCTGTGATGGATTTGGACGATGATCGCCTCTCTCACCCCGGGGCTACGGTAAGGTATAAGCGACAAGCGAGAACCGAAGAAAAGCGGGATACAACCTCCCGATGCTCGTCTTTTGTCTTCGTCATGCAACCAAGTGGGAACAAACATGGTGGGAAATGGACGAGAAATCCGCCCCTGTTTCGATGGTGGGCCGCGGGTGCGGAGGAGCGGTACTCGTCCTTGCTCTTCTCAGCTTCATTCCTCCGCTTCGGCTGGCGGAGTGCATTATCGGTGGCCGATCATGAGCGGTAAGCGGCAAGACCGCGACGGATAAAGTTGTGCGTCAATGTCCTGGCGGCGAGATGCTGGGCCCCTGCCTCAAAGCCCCTCTCGGTCCCTATGTAAACCGATAGGGAGGACGGACGGCCGGTCGATCGACCAGCCGCTTTTCTACATCACCCCCCCTTCCCCGAGGAGGGGGCGGGGGGACTCTCGATCGTCTTCATGTCCACGTTGCTCTAGATTCGTTGAAGATGCTGATGGTTTCCTTGATTTTCGGTGCGTTCGCGCTGCGAGGGCCTGGCTCCGTAGCTAGACAGTGAACAACGCATCGTCGGACAGGGTTCCGGCAACGCGCGACCGGCCTCAGCACGCGCTTGCTCCTGCGCCTGGAACATGGGAAGGCATATGTACAGAGTATGTATGCTTTGGGGTAGGGGACGGCAAGCCAACGGATAGCGCCCTGGTCACCGTCCGTCGCCCTGCGCTGCGCTGCGGTCTGCACGCCTTGCCGAAACCTCACGCATGTCTGTCTGGCTTTTATCTTGGCTCTTTTTTGACCTTGAGAGGCCCCCCGCTCCATTATCATCCTGGTAGCGTGCCGGGCGGTGGCACCTTATTCCAAATGTGCTTCCATGCGTTTACCGGGCAGGAGGCATCGGGCAATGGTCCCCCCCTATTCTGTCCAAGGTAAGAGCAGCAGCTCTATGGGCCAGATCAACCTATCGAGAGAGGGAGGATAGCACCTAGTGTGTACCTGGGTGATTGCTGCGGCGACAGAGTCGAGCTGGACTGGACTCCGCTGGGGATTGGGGTTACGGCTGGGTATCGTAGGGGTGGGAGACCGGTTCATCGGGGAGTGCGCGTGCAAGGGGAGAGGGTTTTTGCAGAGGGTCTTTTGGAACAAGAGGGGCGGCAAGGCATCTCACCTCAGTCGGTTGCTGTTATTCGCTGCAAACGTTTTGGGGGGGTTTTTTTTTTTTTTCCAATTTTGATGTGCATTTATATTTGAGAATTCGCGAATCTGTGCAGCGAATTGCGTCGAGGGAGGGGTTAATTTAAGAGGGGTTTGATATCAGGGCTGATGAGGCATGTAAATTTACTGGACCGATGGTGATGGGATCAGGTTTGGCCAATGAGGTTCATTTCATATAACTTGGGACTTGCGGTCTGAATTACCATCAATGGCATTGAGGATACCGACAGATTGGCTTTGCGTAGTCAACTCGGGGAAAGGGTCTCCCGCAAAGAAGGCACTGTGGCAACACGAGACGCGAGGAGCCATCGTCGAGCCCGCGATGCTCGAGCTTCGCCGGGTTCCTTCATTCGGAGGAAAGGTGACTCCGTCGGGACTGAATTGCGAAGCCCATGTGACCGCAGCTCGCACTTGTTCATCACCCCGACGTATGCGCAAGAGAGGGCGAGAGCGAGAGGGACGCCGGGCGGAGGGAACCCATGATGGACAAAGAAGCCACTTGGAACAGCCGTGGTAGGTTTAGGTGAGTGAACCACAGCCTCGAATTGGCATGTCGTCAAAACCACACGCGCGGACGAAGCGAAGTACACCGAAGGCAGACCAAGGGAAAGGGCAAAAACCACGCGGCGCCACACCCGGCCGATGTACCCAAGCATCCGGACCAGGATGTGTTGAGGTAAGCGACCGTTGGCAGCCCCCGTTCCCCCCCACACCCTGGACCATGTGGCTCAGCCGGCTTTGTAATCCTTGCTTGTGGCACAGTTCCTCCAGAGTCTAGCGGTGATGACCAATGAACAAGCTCGGGCTAAAGATTCGCCACTCGCCCCCCCCCCCGTCCCTCGTCCGGATCTCCCGCGCGCGCGGATTCCCGGGGGCTCGGTCGCGCTGAAGAGAGCGAAGACATGGGCAGCCAAAAAGTCTGTCCGGACTTCGACACCCCCCTTGAAGCAGTCAGTTGTGACTCTTATTTTCTATACTGTTCTATACAGAATGACAAATGGTGATATTTGGCAGTTATGATACCCAACAATAAAAGATACATTGCCTGGGATGTATCTTTTGAACGACAGTGGAAAGGACACACCCTCTGGTTAAAGTCACCAAAGTACCCTTTTCTGGTCCGCGTGAGTATGACGCAGCGTTTATGTTTTTTGGTTTTTGTTTTTTGGATCCCGACGTGCAGAAGTGCACTGGTGTGTGTGGCGGACTCGGGCTGCACTGCAAAGTTCCCAATCATTTTGGGCAGCAACATTGAGAGGAATCCATCATACCTGACGGCGTCTGCGCCCTGCAACACAACTGCGCTGCGTTTTTCTAAACGCATGCTGATGCAAGGCAAATCGACAGCGCATTTCATTGGGAGCAATCGCATATCCCTCTTCCTTGCTCTTCCCGTTTTCCTTCTTTCCTTCTCTTTTCTTCGTCGAGGTAAGGTAAGGTACGTGAGGTTTCCCGTTGGGCGGCCAGGGGGGGGGACAGGGCTAGATCGATCTATCTGTCCATCTGCCCTGCCCGTCTTGCTGACGAATTTGAATCTGTAAATTCCGTAATGGCCAGCTGGCGCGCTGTGAGTTGGCTCTGTTCCTCTGCGTGCTTCTTGGTTCTCCTTTTTTTTTCCCTGTTTCCTCTTCGACAAAGTGTCACCTGTGTGATCTTACTGGTGTTTTTCTCGTCGTCGCCGCCCGCGCGCCTTTGAATACGCTCACGCAGCATCGCTGATGCCGGGCGTCTTATCTGCGCCTACTTTAAACGCCTTCCATCCCCGAGGCGTGTGCGTGTTTGGCGACGATGTATGGTCGGTATAGGGGAAACCACCACTACCACCACTACATCCGGAACCTGGGTGTATGATTTGCTGGCCCTTTTGCACACGCCTGTGACTCACACCTGGTTTTCCACCCGAGTCCCCCGTTCACCACTCTCCCTCTCTCTCTCTACGTTGCTCGCTTTCACTACCCTCCCCCCCCTTCCCCCCCCTTAGGCTAGCACGCAGCCTCTCAGAGGACAATCTGGATCGTGCGGCTTGTCAGGGATGGAAAGAGGCTGTGCAACCCGGAGAATGGTTGGTTGTGATTGGTTCTAGTTGTTCCCGGGAGTTGCGGGTGGTTGGGTAGAGTTTCCCGGGTGTACACAAGATGTTGCCACTCTTCTGGGGATTCGGGCGAGAGGTTGCTTTGGGGGCCAGGCACCGAGCACGATGACGATGCTGATTCCGTTGCCTTGGGATGGTTGGATGGGGTGCAGGGAAGATCAAAGAATCGATGGGAGCGAATCGTTTTGGCGAAGCTTCCTTCTTCGGGGGCGGGTTATGTTTCCCAGGGTTTGTGTAGGCAGCAATCCGCGAGTATCAGCGAATGGAATCCGAGATTGTACTTCCCATGGCTTGTATGGAAGATTGGGACTCTGGCTCGGAGTCTAGATAGACCAAATGTATGACGCCGTGATACAAAGGTTGGAATTGTAAGAGGTTGATACTCCGATGCTCGTGACTGCTATGAGTCTTATATCTTCACATGCCTCACGTTCTTGGTGAATCCCGAGTCATCCTGACCAGTGCCCAGCCGCCTCAACCTTCCAAACGGAAGCATCAGCGTTGTAGGGAGCTTTTATTGACATCTCACGAAACACAACTTTTCCAAACATGTGCCGTGGCCAGGACTTGTAACCGATAACCGCACACCCTCTATATCATCGAGATGTCCATCCATATGTGATACGATCAAAGTAAAATACGATTGGTGCATTCAGCAATGGGATATCAAAGACTGTAAACAGTGTCCACGCACTGGGCTGTCGTGAACTCGAGACCCTGAGCGTTTAATAGGTCAAAGTTACGAGCTGGGCGATGTCACCGGTATACCGGCTGGTCAACGAAACGCAATTCGATGCCTGGAGAAGGCGAAGGTCAAAAAACCGTAGATAGTTGAAGCTGTGATCACGAGTCTGAGGAAGATGACTCCTCGTGGTTCAGGTTACATGCTAGAAGAGGCCTCCGATGCGGCGAATCCTTGCGAAGAATGGCTTCCAAAGCTCTCTGCGTGCCCGAGCATGTGACTGGGTCGAAACTACCTTGCCGTGGCTTATGATGAATGGTGATGTAGTCCGCATTTTTGTGTACAGAATGACTCACGGCGATGATTGAATCTGGTACGATGTTTCAGTTCATCTACCTCGTACAACTTTCTTGCGAGAATGACCTGTTAAGGCTTGACTATCTAGGACCTGGGAGTTGAAGGGTTTGTTTGTGAATTAGGCAGGGAACGGAAAACATGCTTGATTGGAGGTATCAGAAAAGGTGAGCTGTTGATAACTTTACTGTCCGAAAGAAGAATTACACTGAGATAACATCTAGATAGTTTCGTCGTCGGTTTGGTTTCCGTCGTTGCCTGACTTGTTGCCACCTTCTCTCCCGCCTCTGTCGTCCTCATCACCTCGATTACGCCACTCATTCTTTTCATTTCGGTCACCGCATCCGTCCCGTGCCGTTGAGTGCAAAGATTCCGGCAGGTTCTCATCTGTCAAATATCCAGCCTCAGGTCCGATACCAAGCGCCTGCGGAGACTAAAATGTAGTATTTGGTCCGATATGCAGCCTGGACAACTTTCCAAATTACAATTACTTCTATCCAAAGAATACCACCTACTTTGTAGCACACCCAATTATACAGGCGTTTCGAGGTTTGAGGCAGCCGTTGAGAGATCTGTTTGACACCCTGGTTGACTTCTCAGTACTCGCCTAAAAGAGGGCTTTCTTAAAGACGAGCGCAGAGAGAACTGACTTCAGTCTTTCATCGTTAGGGGCAAAGGGGTTCTTTGTGGTAAGTCCTAAATCAAAGGGTCGTTTACAAAGAGTCATGATCTAATGACGCTCTCCAGTCCCCACAAGGTGTACGACCCTTCTCCTGACTTGTGTAGTCAAAATTGAGACTTAATGGCTCTTGGCTGGAAACTGCCACATTCATGGGAGAGTATTCAAGATCCAACGAGGTTCGCAGAGCTGCTCTGACAACTCTCTCAAGGCTCTACCTCTAAGCAGGAGATTGAGCAGAGATCAATCAACATGCGGATAGTAAGACAGCGTGGACGACAAGCAAGTAGACCGATTCAAAGATCCCGAGTTCTTGGAGACTTCAAAGGGCTATCAGGAGAAGACTGCCACGAATCAGAGATAATCCACAATCAAAACGTAATTCAACATCCTACACACAGGCCTAATGCAGACAGGCGGAGCGAGCAAATGGCACCGCAATGAGTTCACGACGGGCACAGATGCCGGCGAATTTGATACCTCTCCATGTCTCTATTCACAAGCCAATATCAGATCCAATTGATCATGTTCGACAAGGCGTGGCCGAGAGTCGACCTCCAACGTCAAAACTACCGGCAAATGACAAAAAAGCAACTCTGGTCCAGCTAATGACACCACAATAGCAAAAGATTGCGTCGAGGGGGAATCGAACCCCCGGCTCCCCGACGCTGCTTCATGGCAACGGAGAATTTTACCACTAAACCATCGACGCTGATTGAAAGCTGATGAGCTGTGATGGGAGGGTAGGTCGAATTGTGCGTTTGAGTAGGGACGTGGTGCAGGTTAGTGGGTAGTGGTTAGATTGGAAAGGGTTTTGGGACCCTGATGTGTGTGGAGCATCCCCCGGCGCCGGCGCCGGCGCACAGGGGTTAGGGCCGCTTTCGATGCTCCTACATTCAATTCTATCTGCGACTTCCTGTGAAATCTCTCAGTGTTCGTTTGGCTAAAGCCTGGATTTAGTTCTCAAAGGTGCTGTATGAGCTACAGTCCCATGAGTGTTGGGGGGATGCCAGAGCGCATTCTGCCCTGCCTCTGTATTCAGCCACTGGTACCCGCGGCTTTCGGCCCCGGATCCGCGTCTCCGCGGTGGTTTATCAGTCGGAAGCAAGTCAGTGATGCTTGAGAGGAACATGGGAATTGCGCTCGGCGATTTTCACGATATACACTCAAAAGCCTCCCTCTTGTTGGAAACAGGTTGAGATTTTCGCTGGGACAAGGACGGTACTCATGTATGATATTGACGAACAAGCATCGATCGCCTTCAACACTAAAATGATTTATTGTGGTCATTCGATTCCAACCTCATTTTTTCGTAACACTCTGACTTATAAGCGTTTAATGCCGCCTACTGAGCGCTTAGTGTTTCTTTCCAATCGACGCTGGCTCTCGTCTTTGGCGTCGCACCATTAGGTTGGGCCCAAGGAACCGATAAATGATACACTGGCTCCAAATCAACCGGCGCAAGCTGCAAGTTGTAGCTGGAGCTTCCCGCCTTCCATTCTTACAGATTCGGCTCCGAGATTGTTGTAGTGTCTACGCGTTACGCAGTGTCGTACACCTCCAGGTTCCAAGTATGTAGAGCGATACCGCTAAGCTACCTCATAGTGTATGGGGTTTTCAGCCACCAAAAAGTTCCCAACTGTATGGTACATGGCGATAGCAAAAAAGGCGGCTGTTTTTTTTTTTTTTTTTTGGATAGCCGCGTCTGTTCTGGTGTACCAGGAACCGGTGCGCAAATTCGGAAACACTTCGTCCTACACCCATTCTAATTGAAAACTGCCACGAATTATTTTCTGTTAGGTAACAATACCAATTCAAATTCACCTTCACCAACTCCCCTATATTAACATGCGCCTATGCTAACTAGCGTTCTCATACTTACTTGAGCTACTTTAGTAATGAGGAATCTGGCATAGCAGTGCGGCTGCCAAACAGGATTATTGAACCCTCGAAGCTATTTTCACCTACGGAACAGAATCTTCCAGTTACGTATGCAAGGTTTTAAACTGAAGTGGAAGGAGTTCTGCATTGGTAAGAGTATTTGCTGACTGGAGCGGGGAGTCGTTAAAGAGCTTGACCTAACGAGGTCTGCTATCAAGCGAAGCACCATGAGTTGATGGATGTCCATAAGACTGAAGGTATTGAAGATTGTGATATGAGAGAGGGAGCAAAGAGAGAGCTCACGAAAAGCAAATCTTCCCAAGAAAGAAGAACAGGACAGTCTTTGAAGATTCAATAGCAGTATATCCTGTATGGAGGTCTCATCAAGCCCCGGAACTCCTCCCGCCCACCCGGTCGGGGCCAAGTAACCAGCAAAGTTCAACGTCGAGAGCCACTAGCTTCAGGAAACAATATAAAGCACGTAGAAACCACCTCACTAGAACGCGGCGTCTCCATAATTTCCTTCTTCCCCCTCGGAACCCAGACTTGGGTCTATATAAGGATGAGCTGAGTCCAGCAATGCCTCATCTAGCCGACTCAACAGCTTCTCATTTGATAATTCCAGTAACTCGGATAAGTCGGAGGGGTCAGATGGCGAGGAGTCGGAGCCGAGACTACTTACGGAGGCCACAGTTGGATTGGGAGAGGACTTTTGTGCCAAAGAACACTGGTTCTCCAAAGGATTAGAAGGGAAAGGCTGATTGAAGTGCTGCAAGGGCATCGTGGACCTAGCCTGACCACCACCGGGATTATACTTCCGCATGTTCTGCTGATATATATACTGCTGAGACATGACTTGTTGCACCTCATCTTGGAACCTGCTGTTCTGATACATGCCGTTGTTTTGCATGGCCTGCTGAGGCTTGACCTGCTGAGGCTTGGCTTGTTGAGGCACGGCGATCTCATTTGCCTTGCCCTTGCGGGAGGCTTGCGGACCGTGAAAGCTGCAACGATGCCGTGAGCGTGACAATGAAGTCTGAAATGACTTAATCGCTTGCTGAAGCCGCCGAACATTATCGCCGCGTATCTTCAAGTCTTCAACCAAGGTCTCCGGGGGTGCTTTGGCTAACCGACTCAAACCGAGGTCCTTTGGGTTCAGCCTGATGATGCACTGTGCCAGCCACTGAGCGGGATTTCCGCACGACTGGCCCATGAGCGGCGAGAACGTGGGAAGAGTTGCGTCGGGCATCTTGATGGACGCCTCGAGATCCAAGAGCTTGCACGTCACTGGCGTGACGCGGTCCATTGTGCCCGTAGAAGCCCCGTTGTGACTCCAGAGAGCCCGCGCCACCTCGAGCCAGAAACCTGGGGGAAGAGCCACGTCTTGGTCATTGTGCTCGTGGTAGATGTCGATGATACACTCGACTAATTCCACCAGGGCATTAATGTGGATCGATCTTTCGTAGAGCTTGCCTCCCATCCGGAACTTGTGCTTCACACTGGCCGCTCTGCCGCAGATGGTCCACAGCAACCGGTGCTCCTTGCCGCGGAAACATGTCTTGGTATAGTGATTCCCTGTCCAAGATCGTAGAAGCATCTCGATGCAGCGTTTCCCGTCTAGGCTGAGCCCTTCGTTCTCGCATTCGTCGACCCAAAGACGCTGGAAGATCAAGTCGAAGATGTGCTCCGAGAAATCCTTGATTCTATGGCCCGGAACATCGTGATCGAATTCCATGTTCTGGAGGAGATATTCAAGCATACTCGCCGAACATTTCTCGGTGACTGCGAACATCAGAATTGGTTCTTCCGCTCCTTCGGAGCAACAAGACTTGAAGAGGCTGATGTGCATGTTGAAGGGGCAGGGTGTAATGAGTATTTGCCGCAGCTGGTGCTGTTGGCTTTCCCAGAGCTCTACATCTTTGTCTCCGACACATATTCTTCCCAGCGTCTGGATGAGACTGCGAATTTCATTCAATCGACAACCGTTCTCGTGAGTATACTTGCACACGTGGGCCATCTTTTCAAGCGGTATGCTGGCTAAGTTGCTGGAGGAACTCGAGGCTGATGATTCGCTGTACGAATTAAGTGTCACTGTGTAAGAGAATCTTGAGAATAGTCAGTATCACATGGAACCATGGGAATTGATGAAGGTAACTAACAGGTAGGATGGTATTGCTCGTTGGAAGTATTGGAGGCCGAAGCAGACGCCACTTGTCGAATGATGGAAGAAGACAATGAGCTGCTGGTAGGAATTCAGGTGCCTGAAGGAACCAGGTAGGATGGGTCTTTAAGAGAAGAAAGAGAATGATCAAGCATAGAATGAAGCGATTCATACCGTTCGTGGGATTGACCGGAACCTATCTCCGAAACACAAACTTTTGAGCAATCTCCGGTGGCTGCTTGAAAGTGTAAGGTTTGCTTCTGACCTTTTGCTTCTCAAGGTCAGAATCGCTCAAATAATTGGTATAATTTCATCGATGGACAAAAACGGAAGCCTTAGGGCGTGCTTTACTTATACACTGCTCACAATTTTCGAACTAGGAGACCATGATGACAGTTATGGACGGTGTGCGGGAGGTTTCGGTTGTATGTCATTAATGATACAAGGACGAAAGAAAATAAAAGGAAAACAAGCAAAAAGTGCTTAAGATTTCGGAGAATTCCTTGTATTGTCTCCGACATGCAACTCTGGGCGTTGCGAGGTCAGCCGTAGAAGCGAAGAAAGCCAATAGGTATATCGTGACTTGCGGTTGGCGTCGAACACCCCCACAACATCACAATCACCAAAATCAGCAAAAAAACATACAACACCAGGTATTCGCTGGTCGTCACCGACCCAACTACTAATCCGGCCCTCATTAGCTTATCTATGGGAGAGCGGACGGGATCCCGAGTTTTCCAATGGGTATGGTCGTATGTGATAGTTCTGCGAGGGTAAGACGATTATATGCTAACAGTTTACAAGGGAATTGTGTCTGGATGTAAGCAGAGGTGAATGTGGACATGAGTCAAGTTTGATAGAATTTGAACGCTTTCATGAGAGATACACCATGAGTCGCTGTCTAAAAGTGCCTGGATCATGTGAACCATCTTGCGGTTGCTCCTTGGCTCCGCTCACGGCGAGTGTCGGCCGGAAACTCGTTTCAACTAGATAGAACATCATGAGATGCGTGGCGTTCCTGTTCCGGCGACGGTTTGATGCTGGCCGATCAGTACGGATAAGGGAGGTGAACAAGGTGGTATCACCGGTGTGGCATGGCGTGTTCGATGGGCGTTGGTCAACAGGTCGCGTGCTGCCTGGGTGTGCTGGGATCGGATGAGGATGTGCTTGAGGGTGATCTAGGTGCGGGGAAAATCAGCCTCTCTCGTACCCCAATGACGTGTGGCTGGCGTGCCGAGACAACGACACCTCCTCGAGAAGGCTCGCTCAGGAGTCCTTTAAGACCAAGTAGGCAACGCAGCCTCTCGAATGAAGAAGGTCGCAAGGCTCGAGAGCGGCTATGAGACATGGCGAATTGAATCTAGGAGATAGACGAAGGTTCGCCATGGATTTTTAACAGGAGCTATTGATCCGAGTCTGCGAACGTGGCCCACAAGCCATCAGTCACGGTGATTTCAGATGGTCAAGCAATGATATGTTCGGACGGTCGGTTCACCACTGGATCTTGGTGCTTTCTAGTGCCTTCGGTGCGTCTTGGAATGGAGTCTTGGGGCCGTGTCTTTGGCAGGTGGAAAGGCGGGCGCTCAAGAGTATTGCTTCGGGGGCTTATCTAGCCGTGGCGAGGATGCCAACATCGATAATACAACTTGGCAGGTGCTTGGTACCAGTGGTGAAGTGTTGATAGAAGTACAAAAATTTGCCAATCTATTGGCGATGGTTGGCATTTCTCGGCTGGCGAGTGAGACGGCGCGCATTTGTGGATTGCGCAGCGTTTGTCTCTGGGCAGCTGGTGGGGGGGAAAAGAGAGGGCAGACGGTTTTGCTTTGGTGCTGTTTGGGGGCAGCCGTGGGAGTTCCGGGGAAGTAGCGGTCGTGTACCCACTCCCGGGGGGGGGGGGGGGCGGTTGTTCATTCATTTGAATTTGCGAATACGTAATCGCATGTGTGATATCTGTACCGCCATCTTCAACGCTGACTGGCCTGATGCCGATGTTTTTGGTTCGGCCAAGGGCTCGGCAGGCGTACCAAGTCTGCAACCGCAAATGAGAGGCATTCGCAGAGTAGTGAAGTGAAGCATGGGTGGATGAGGACCGGAGACATGGA
Organism: Colletotrichum orchidophilum; assembly: GCF_001831195.1. Lineage (NCBI taxonomy): Eukaryota > Fungi > Ascomycota > Sordariomycetes > Glomerellales > Glomerellaceae > Colletotrichum > Colletotrichum orchidophilum. The sequence continues at coordinate 4,409 of NW_019173203.1, read as the reverse complement.
GTGACAGGCGATTGATGTGGCTAATGCCTTTCGGGGTGGTTTCGTTTCAGCGTTTGCCGTTACTCTTCTTCTTGCGACGTGCGCATGCCTAGGTACCATGTCTTGAATAAATTGAGCTATTGACGATGAAATGCCGTTGTCGGTCATCGCTGGTGCCATGGGCGGCGGGTGGGCTCAAGTACGGCCGGCAGTTGCTTGGCAGGAGACGCAGTTGTCAGACGGAAGTCAATCCGGGACAGGACCTGGAGCCATATGGCTGCATTCGCCGTGGGACTGAATCGAATTTGTAGGCATGAGAGAGGCACAGCTGATAGAAGACAACAGCAGACAGGGGGCGGGAGATAAAGACAGTGGGACGGCGAGGTGCCGACTGGATCCTTCATCGCACCTGCTTCGCGTCTGTCATGTTCTTTCCAAGCCGCCCGCCTCCCAGATCCTCCCTGTCCCATGTTCCACGGCTGCCTTACCTTACCTTACCTAGGGCACTTCCGAGGTCCCGCATCTCTCTGCCAAGATCGACGCCCCCCCGCCGCCTCTAGAAGGCGGAGAACGAGCTTCTATGCATCTGCCCGGGCGGGCTCCGCTGCTAATGGCATGCTACGACTGCGGTACATACATGATACAGGTATCTGCCTCTCGTGATGCTCCCTCTTCCTCCTACCGAGATGCCATGTCATTCCTGTCTTCTCGTCCACGCCAGCCGCCAACAATACCCATGCCAATCAGCCTTTGATCTCTCCAGTCGCCGCCCCAAAAGACAAGCTTCCAAGACTCTAATCGATGAATCAGCAATTTCTCAATTATAACCTTTCCTGGAACTTCGACTTGCACCTTCTCTTGTCGTCCAGCACCCGGTCTGCTTCACTCCACTTCCCCAAGACTTGGCCTTCCTCTGGCCCTTGGCACACACCCAGCTTACTCTCTCGGGTTTGTCCATCCCTCCTCTACGGCCTATCACTCGTCGATTAACGCCGTCGACTTGCGTCTGCGTTGCCCTGCTTCCGCCCGCATCCCTTCGCCGCAGATAACTATGTCCAGAAGTAGCTTCTTGGCGGGACAAGGCGACGCCGGACAGGACGTGAGGGCAGTGGAGACCATGCTGGTGTAGGATGGACGATGAGGTTAGGTAGTATTCTTCTCTGAGCGATCGACCGTACCTTCTTTTTAACTCACAGCGTTCCCCCTCCACCACGATCGACTTTCTCCTCCTCTTGCGCTTCACCACTCGTCTACTACTTCAGGCTCACCTGATTCTCTCTCTTGCACTTGGTACCCCTGGCCATCCAATCCCGTAATTCGATTCACAGCGGGTTACTCTCCCTCAATGGCGACCGAAAAGGACGTCCATGATGGTGTCTCGACGCCCGAGACTACCCAAGTCCAACCCGAAAGTCGTACTGAAGGTCATGCTATCCAGGACAAGACCGGGAATGTCATTGGGGAGGGCCACCTCAGCCATGGAGGTGCAGTTCGTGACCAGGACTTTTACACTCGCAATGGACTCAACTTCGAGTCGTTCAAGCGCCGAGACTACGGAGTTGGCATAGTTGAGCTCGACCGTACCATGAAGACCCGTCACTTGCACATGATTGCCATTGGTATGGACGAAAGCCCCAACAGCATGTGAATCTTTATTAACATTCTCGTCCGGCCAGGTGGTTCGATTGGTGCCGGTTTCTTCGTCGGCTCTGGAGGCGCTCTGGCTACCGGTGTTCGTTCCAGCACCGCTCGCATACACTCGCATGTCGTACTGACAGAACGCAGGGCCCTGGGTCAATTCTTCTCGACTTCTCAATCATTGGAATCATGATGTTCAATGTTGTTTACGCTCTTGGTGAACTAGCTGTCATGTATCCTGTGTCGGGTGGTTTCTACGTCTACTCAACTCGGTTTATTGACCCCTCTTGGGGCTTCGCTATGGGATGGAATTACGTCTTCCAGGTAGGCCGCTTTGTTTTCAAAGCCGCATGAGCCTTGAGGAAATCTCGACATATCTTACTGACGAGTCGCAGTGGGCTATTGTTTTACCACTCGAGTTGACGGTATGTGGTTTGACAATCAACTATTGGGACGGCGCCAGGAACATCAGTCTCGCTGTTTGGATCACCATTTTCTGGGCTGCAATTACCTTCATCAACATCTTTGGGACTCTGGGATACGCTGAGGAAGAATTCTGGTCGTCCCTTCTGAAGCTATCGGCTATCGGTAGGCTAACACTTGTTGTGGTATTTTCGAAGTACTTACACCTGTTACAGTTATCTTCATGATTGTGGCACTGATACTCGTGTGTGGCGGTGGCCCTGCTGGTGGTCGCTATGACGAGTACTGGGGTGCGCGCTATTGGTACGACCCTGGCGCGTTCAAGAACGGATTCAAAGGCTTTTGCGCGGTCTTCGTTACTGCTGCGTTCTCTTTTGCTGGTACCGAGCTCGTCGGCTTGGCCGCTGCCGAATCCAGCAACCCCTTGAAGTCTTTGCCAGGTGCCATCAAGCAGGTCTTCTGGCGTATCACTTTGTTTTATATCCTCGGTCTCTTCTTCGTTGGCCTCCTCATCAGCTCCAACGACGAGAACATTCTTGGCGCCGATAACCCTTACGCTGACGGCACATCGCCATTCGTCCTGGCGGCCAAGTACGCTGGACTAAACGGCTACGATCACTTCATGAACTCAATCATCTTGGTGTCGGTCCTTTCACTGGGAGTTTCGTGCGTCTATGGTGGCTCCCGCACTCTGACGGCTCTTGCGCAACAGGGCTACGCCCCCAAGATCTTCACCTACGTCGACAAGTCTGGTCGCCCTCTACCCTCTGTTGCTGTCCACCTTGTCTGCGGCGCCCTTGCCTACATCAACTTGGACGCCAACGGCGAGACGGTCTTCAACTGGCTTCTTGCCATGTCAGCACTGGCTGCCCTGTTCACTTGGGGATCCATCTGCTTGGCTCACATTCGATTCCGCAAGGCCTGGGCCTACCATGGACACACCGTTGACGAGATCCCTTTTCAGGCTGCTTTTGGTGTTGCCGGATCCTGGGTCGGCCTGATTCTCTGCATCCTTGTTCTCATTGCTCAGGTAAGCTTTGATGCTCGCGAACGTTGTCTTCCAAACCTTCTTTGTACATCAATTAACCACGAACGCAGCTCTTTGTCGCAATCGCACCCGCTGGACAGGGTAGCGAGCTCAATGATGCCGCTGGATTCTTCGAGGCTATGGTTACTGTACCTGTCATCATCGTCTTTTGGATCATTGGCTTTGCCTGGAAGCGCACCGGCTGGCTCCGTACCCACCAAATGGACGTGGATACCGGACGTCGTGAGCTGGACTGGGAGGAGATGAATCGCTACAAGGCCGAGGTTGCTTCCTGGTCTACATGGAAGCGCTTGTACAACAGGTTCTTTTAGATCTCTCCTCGCGCTACACTCAATGTGTTTGACTTCGACAGCGGAGTGGAAGCTCTTGGAGCTCGAAACATCTGGGAGAATCTTAGCGAAGTTCTAATTATGTAACATGTACTTGGATTCCACAGTCTAAGGTATCACTCCGCCTATTCCGAATTCCTCATGTAAACGAAGTAGTTCAGATGGCCTTCTTGAAGTTCAACCAAACTTGGCGATTCGTAAATGGGAGCCGTAAGTGTGTCTATTTCTCCCGTCATTCTCGACCTTCATTCTTGTACAGTCTGTCGCAACAAGTATTGTAGAGTTGAGAACGCGAACATGAGTTTTTGCTGTTGACGACAAGGAAGTTGGAATACTTGTGACATTTGATAGGCTCGAATAATACTCCCAAGAGTTTAGGCTGTCGAGGCTTCGGGCCACTATGAAGACGCCAACTTAGAACGGAGGGGTGGGGATAGTCATCGCAACCTGGCTACGAGAAGCTGCTTTGAGCTGCGTGACATGAGCTCCGAGTCCCTGGGTGACGGAAATGGTGGGCCGCTTGAGAAGGCGTTGATGAAGTACATCAGGGCCACATGCCCGGTACCTAGCTTGTGTCCTTGGCCTGTATGCCAACGAAGGAGTCTGGGATGTTTCAGATGCTGCCGTTCTGGGCTTGTCCCGGGAATCCTGCAGAACTTGACGAACGACAAGCTTGGGCACGATATTGATGTTTAGAAGCCACTAAGACCGCCAAACAGCTTGGAACATGTCTGAGCTGGTGGCCCCTTGGAATCAAAGTGTTCCTTCTTTGTGTAGCTACAAATTTGTTGCTAGATGGAGCTCGCAGACCAAATTTCTCTCTATCTCGTGACTTGTGATGCTATATGCCAGATGTGTGCGAATGGCTGTCCCCGGGGGAAATGTTCTACGATGAAGGACAGCCGCTGGCGCATGTCTCTCCTACTCACCAAAAGAAGAAAACATCGAAGCCGTAAAAGAGTGGCCGCCACGATCAGGCCGAGCCCCCCCCC
>NW_019173202.1:0-29427 GCF_001831195.1 Colletotrichum orchidophilum | reverse complement strand
CCCCTCCAGCTAAAGATATCTTGCATTTCGCAGACAGGAGACGAGGTCTCTCGCGCGCTTAGTCCCGTCCTCTTCTCTCTCTTCTGTGCTGCAATTGGGCTTCTCATTCTCCCCCCCTTTCTATTTGCCCATTCCACCTTACCCCCCCTCCCTGACCGCATCGCATACGCTGCGCAGCCATCATGGCCACCAACGGCACCACCAACGGCATCAGCAAAGGCGAGGCCGCCGGCATCAACACCACCCACACTACCTCGCAGCGGTATCTCAGCACGCGCGGAGAGGACAGCGGTGTATGATTTCCTCTCCTCTCCCCTCCCCTCCCCGCCAGCGCATGCCTTCCCCAAAGCCAGCTTCGCCCCGGCGCGCGCCGTTGGACGTCATGCTCGGGGGCCGCGATTGCTGACCACATCCCCAGTTCTCCTTCGAGGAGGTCGTCCTCAAGGGCCTCGCGAGCGATGGCGGCCTGTTCATCCCTGAGCACATCCCTCAGGTCGATGACTGGCAGACCTGGAAGGACCTCGCCTTCCCCGACCTCGCTCATAAGATCCTGTCTCTGTACATCTCTCCCTCTGAGATCCCTTCCGCCGACCTCAAGGGCATCATCGACCGAAGCTACTCCACGTTCAGAGCTCCCGAGACCACGCCGCTCCGCCACCTCAACGACAACCTCTACCTACTCGAGCTGTTCCACGGCCCTACCTTCGCCTTCAAGGACGTTGCTCTGCAGTTCCTCGGCAACCTCTTCGAGTACTTCTTGGTGCGCAAAAACGAGGGCAAGACTGGAAAGGGTATGCGCCTCTGTAGCCTGCGGGCCTCCGCCCAAGGATACTGTGCCAATTGGGACATGCGGGACTAACACGTTGCGCAGACAGACATCATCTGACTGTGGTCGGTGCCACGAGCGGTGACACCGGTTCTGCCGCCATCTACGGTCTGCGAGGCAAGAAGGATGTCTCCGTCTTCATCCTCCACCCCAAGGGCCGCGTTAGCCCCATCCAGGAGGCCCAGATGACTACCGTCTTGGACGAGAACGTCCACAACCTTGCCGTGACTGGCACCTTTGATGACTGCCAAGTAAGTCGCACGCGCCTCAACAGACCCCTGCTGAACGACATTACCTAACCTCGACTACCTAGGATATCGTCAAGGCCCTCTTCGCCGACTCGGACATCAACTCGACCCACAACCTCGGTGCTGTCAACTCCATTAACTGGGCGCGTATCCTGGCGCAGATCGTCTACTATTTCCACTCCTACTTCTCCCTCGTCAAGTCTTCCGAGACATTTAAGCTTGGCGACAAGGTCCGCTTCGTCGTGCCCACGGGTAACTTTGGCGACATCCTTGCCGGCTACTTTGCCTACCGCATGGGTCTGCCGGTCGACAAGCTCGTCATCGCGACCAACGAGAACGACATTTTGCACAGATTCTGGACGACTGGCAAGTACGAGAAGCAACCCGCTCCTCCTGCGGAAGCTACTGGCGGTTTGGCTCAGGATGGCGTCACGGCGCACGAGGACGGCGTCAAGGAGACTCTCAGCCCTGCCATGGATATTCTCGTCTCAAGTAACTTTGAGCGCCTGCTGTGGTTCCTGGCCTACGAGTTTGCCTCTAGCGCCGGCATGGACGACGAGTGGAACAAGAGACAGGCCGGCCAGGAGGTGTCTTCTTGGCTCAAGGATCTCAAGACAAAGGGCGGCTTCGGCCCCGTCTACCAGGACGTCCTCAACTCGGCCCGTCGCGACTTTGAGAGCGAGCGCGTCAGCGATCCTCAGACCGTCGAGACCATCAAGAGCTACTACAACAAGATTGGCTACGTTCTGGACCCCCACTCCGCCATTGGTGTGTCCGCTTCCGAGCGATCCATTGACCGCGCGGGAGCCGAGGTGCCGCACATCTCGCTTTCCACCGCCCACCCCGCCAAGTTCGCCGGCGCCGTCGACCTCGCTCTTAAGGATGAGGAGGGATTCGACTTCAAGGCCAATGTGCTGCCGTCGGAATTCATCGGCTTGGAGGAGAAGGAGAAGAGGGTCACGGAGATTGTCAATGATTGGCAAAAGGTGCGAGAAGTCGTCAGGGCCCAGGTTGACGAGGAGCTCAAGGCCGCCGAGAGCTGATTTTGGAAAATATCTTTTTGAGTGGAAGCATATAAACAACATGAGAGAGAGCATGCAGGTGGCGGGTCTGGCTTTTCCTGCGGGTTTTACCTTCTTCCAAAGGACGGGGGAAATCTTGCTGGGGAGGAGGAAGATGAAAGCATATGGGAGCACAAACAAAGATGGCGCCTTTTGGTATCGTCACTGTAGCTGCGATTTGGCATTCCAATACGGCATCGGTGTCTTCTGATTTAGGTTTCTTCGTCGTGGGGAGCCAAGATTACATGCTGGGGGAGGGTGCAAGCGATGATGTCGTCGGAGGCAAAGGGTTGAGGGGGGCGCACTGGGCAGGTATTGCATGGGCGTTGCTTGGCTGAGGCCATTACCTTCCGCCCTGAATGTTTGAACAATACATACAAAAGCATCCAAAGTACGCACGCACTCGATACAGTGGCAGATATCCGTTACATGACACGCGACATTGGAAGGGTTTGCTTTATGATGATTTCACTGTGAGTCATACGTGGTGGGTGATCCAAACTGTCAGCCAAGTTGAGTTTGGAGGCCACGATCCGAAGTGTTCCTCCAAACCGTAAACCGACGGCACATGTCAAACCCTGCCATACGTCGTTTGGTCCATCTTGAACATCTCAACATTGTTTGTACGATGTGAGATGCCGGCAGGAAGCTAATGCTCCAGGATAGCCAAACGGCTTGCGGGGAGCTGGCATGTAGTTGAGGCATTAACGCCGGAGGCCGGCCAGCAGGATGCCCGCCAGAGGGGAGGCCCGCGAATCGATCGACTCCTCAGACGCGGGGCAGTGAAGCGCTTTCTTTTGTCTTTGACATGTTGAGAGGGAGTCTGGGACGGGACGGTGATGGGAATTCCTCTTCGTGCTGAGATTCCATTTGACGGGGGTGAGTGGACAAAAGTTTATAAGAAGCTGGGTCTCTCTCACCTCGATAGCTTGCCCCTTTGCATAGATCATTCAGAAGAGACACACTTCATCGACTTCATCGACTTCATCACACTCAGCTCAAGCAGTCCATCAACTCGAATAACCTTCCACACCGGAATCCGTCAACATGCCCAACCAAATGACCAAAGAGGACGCATCTCGCATCCAAGGCAGCCAGGTCGGTCTCGCTCCCTTGACTCTAATCTCATATTTCCATAATACGGGCGGGGATGCTTGTTGAAGAAGTCTATTATACTAATATTGATGACAATTCTAGGCAAAGGCGGGAAATGACATGTCGTCCGGCGGCTTCGCCGCCAGAGCCCAGGGCGCGGGTGACAGAAACACGAACGCCGGAGTCGGTGCTCAAGGACAGGGCCAGGGAGGTCAGGGTCAGCAGGGCGGGCAGAAGAAGTAGGGGAGAGGCCTTTCTCGCGCTCTCTCTCTCAAACCGGAGGGAACTAGGGGGGAGGGGGGAATGAGTCCCCTTGTCCGCAGAAATTACTTTCTACCATTCTCGTCGCTCGTTTACACTGGAAATTTGACTCTATCTACCTACCTACCTACCTACCTACCTAGCTCTAGCAATAAAAAAAAAGAGCTGGAAGGACGTCGGCCCTTGATGACGTGACATATTGAAGAGGTTGTCCCGTATCTAGACCTCGAAAGGGTGTATTGGTCTTTTGGAGCAGAGCATACATGTGTTCTGTGCCCGTGGTTTGTATTCCGAAGGCAAGAGATCCAAAGAGTTGATGACATGCTTACTGCAACAATTTCAATGACGGTTTTTCGATATACGGACTTGGTGTCTACAATGCGTAAGCGGGATGTATTGGTCTTTGCAACGTCAGACGACGTCCTCTGCGCTCTTGTTCCACAGACGGGTGGCGGGAACGATTTGCAGTAGCTACATTCTGGTTCTACTTTCCTGAAGGAAGGGTTCCTCCGTTCACTACTCCTCTTTTTACGAAGAAGGAAGAAGCCGCTAACGACCTTGCGAAACAGGGGGAAGAATAGCCGTCCTTTACCCAAGGGACGGGGGGTAAAATCCATTCATCAAGCTGAAGAACCAGTTTGATTTGGCTGAAATCCAACGCCCCAAGATGCCAAGGCAGTCAAAGGGATCTGACAGCATCGTCAAGGCGCAATTTCTCTGCGGGGGAGGCTGAGGAGATGAGCAATGGCCAAATGTTCAAGCCAACCGGTTATGATCATGTTCAATGGGTCGATATCAGCCTGTTGGCGGCCCCCAAGCTCCAGGACCTTGTCATGTTGTATTTGCCACCGCCAACAAGGCTCCAGAATAGCGACTTCTTCGCACCAGGCATCAGGACTCAGCAAAGAGGGTGTCGGAGCGGAGAAGGAAGGGACGGTAGGGTAGACTTGATGACAGAACGATACTGGTAAATGGCTGCCTCGCTCGAGGAATAGTTTCAGATGACCGGGAAGTCTCGTCCAAGGCTGTAGGAAACGGCATCGCTCCCAGTTCTGTGAGACATGGCATCACTGCAAGACGGCGAGCCAGAGGAAGGGGGACCGTCCAACCGATTTCAAAGTGTACAATTCTAATCCGAGGAGGGTGTCTGCGGGTGGAGAAGGTGTGGTGCCTGACCAAAGCCTGGAGAGTTTTATTGCGGTAGCCTTGCCGAGGCGGTGTTGACTGCCGTGTGAGAGACGATGAAGGGTTGTTTAGACGTATTTCGCGGTGAAGGTGAAGGTGTGGTCATGGAGAATCGGTACGTTCCTGACGTGAGACTTGGCAGGCGTGGGATGTGGAGAGGCAGCCCAAGCGCAGCCGCGATGACCTGCGAGGGCTGTACAGTGTTGACTACGTGACTTTTCTGGCAAAAGACGCTCAAAAACACTGTATTCGTAGGTGCCCTCCGAAAACCGCTCGTCAGGAGAGGAGATCCACTTCTTTTTGCGCTTGCTTACCGCCGCCTCCACCTGCCATGCCATTCCCCGCTGCGATACTTCCAAATCGACATCATCGCGGTTGGCCCAAGCTCGACTCCACCTCGAAGATGGATATCCAAATCCAAAGACGTTACTTACCCAAGGGCGCCGTTGTGCCCTTCTGTGTCTGCGCCCTTTTTCCGTTTCATGCTATTTACAGGCATCCTCAACAAATTGCTCTTTGAATGTGTGTTCTGCAGGCAAGCCCCCCGGGATGAACCGCCGCCGGGTCAAAGCTCAGCCCCCGGAGCTGGCCCCGAATGACCCCCCCTGCCGCGTGAGACATGCCACTCATGCGCTCACTACAAACGACCACCCAAGTCTCACCGCGCACAACTTGTGAGACCGTCTACATGACTGCCAACCCAAACCTCCCGAGCCCGCCTTCAGACTCACACCTAGGTCAGCGACACGGCACCCGACAACCCTTCAACGTCGAGGCCTCGACTGCTTACACACACCCACTCTTTCCCCCGCCGTCCCACCCTCTCGGCCTGCAAGGTACCTTGCCTTAGTATGAACTCCAGAGGAAGAAGGAAAGTTGTCCTTCGCCAGCCAAGACAAAGCCCTCTCTGTCTGTAATGTTTAAACCCTTCAACCGGTCCAGTTCGTACTAGTTTTCTTCACGGCCCGCAACCTCCAAGGGCGCGCGCGTCAGCCACCGAGTCGGCGCCCATCCCTCTCCCGCCCACGCGCTTGAGCCTCGTGCCCTTTTGCCCTCTCCTCCGATGACTCGCAGCCGTTCCTTCCTCTTCCCTGCGCCTGCCACCTTCTGCGAAAGCTATCGAAATAGTGACGAAGAGTACAGTCTAGTGATGAACGTCCCAGAGCTCTGGATCCCGAGTCCCCATGCCAGGGCACACACGCAGACATACGGCCTGCCTTCTTTGACAGGATCCCTCCCCTTTTCTTTAGAAAGGAAAAAAAAAGGGCGGACGAAGCCCTACCCGCTCCCGCTCCGCCATGCAGCCGTCTCACCAGTCCTCGTTGGTTTACGAGACTGTTCGTCTTCTGCTTTGATCACCTGCATATCGCCCTGGCTCTCGTGGTCTGCTGTCGTTATCCCCAGATCTCCATATCAAGGCCTCGATCTCCCCCTCCCAGAGTTCCTATCGGTTTCCGATTTTCTCTCGTCTTCGTTGATATCCTGATCCAAAATCTGAATACTGCTTTCCAAGATCCAAGCTACAACCCTTTCAACAGCCTCGCAACCTTTTTTTGACTTACACCGACGACTACCGCCCTGTATTCACTCACTTTCAACAGCCATCTCGACAAAGCACCACATCACTCCTAGTCCCAGACAACTGCTTCCAAAGATCGCATGGCCACCCGCCGGTGGTACCTCGAGACCTCCCCGGACGGCAAATACCAGTTCGTCTCCCTCAAGCGCTCTCGTTCTCATCACCACTACGACCGCCACCATCACCACCGCCATCACCATGAACAGCCAGCCCCGGTACCGGCACCGGCACCGACGCCAGTGCCACCAGTCCACCACTGCTGCCGCGACGACTGCGCGCACATCACCGCACCAGAATGGAACGACCTCGTAGATCGCGAACGCAAGCTCCGCGAGGCAAACGACCTCCTCAATCGCGAAAACTACACTCTAAAATGCAGCCTCCAGGCCTCCGACGTCGAAGGGCATCGCCTCTCCGCGCTCCTCATCTCGTCGCAGGCAGAGAACCAGCTCCTCCGCGAAGACAACGCCAGCCTGCGCCGCACGATGGAGAGCTCGGGCGGCAACGCGGCAAAATACCTGCGCGAGGTCGAGAGGTTGAAGCATAAGCTGGCAAAAGTGGAGAGGGAGCTGGCGGCGAGGTTGCGGCATGGTTTGCACCATCACGGGCATGGGGTGGCGGAGCGGATCGAGGAGCTCAAGAGGATTGTGCACGCGTGGGAGGGCAAGTTTGATGTTGTCGAGGATCAGAATCAGAGGTTGAGAAGGGACGTTGACGCGCAGCGCCGCGTTATTGCGAGCCGGGATGAGAGGATTCGCGAGTATGAGCGCGTCTTACGTCGTCATGGCTTTTATACGGTATGAATGAGTCCGGGTGTGGACTGGGGGAAGGGAAGGGGGAGACACTTGAGATGAACTCTTGTTTTCTTTTTACCTTTTTTTTTTTGGGTTTGGCTTTTCTTCTCCGTGAACTTCGTATTCGCGGATTCTGAGGGCGGTTGGATATCAGTATTTCCAACGGCCGCTTGAGAGGAGTCTCTTCTTTCTTTGGCAGGAAGGACTGTCTGGCTAGGCGGATATTTCATCCGAGAGTCTTGAGGTGAGTTTCTTTGTTCTCTCTTTGTTGTTGTCGAGATGTGATGCCTGGGATCAGAGTACTGACGTTTGCTATCTAGGCTTAGAATGCAGGGCATAGCTTTTATTGGCTTCGATTCAAGATAGACTTTTGCTGCTGATGCTCCATTGGACACCACTCATGCAGGCACTGCAAGACAATCATTGGGTGATGGAGCATCGCAGTCTGACACTCACTCACGACAACTTTTCATTTGTCACAACGGCTTCACCGGCATTACTGTTTTGTTTTGGAGCTTGCAAATATTCCATCAGAGGGAACTTTCCTTGGGGGAGTGAACGATGGAAGATGGAAATGGACAGTCATCTCCATGTTGCTTCCTTTTATGTGTCATTTTTACCCCCTTTGTCAGCTTTATCATTCACTTTCAGGTCCCCTGAGCCTTCACCACGTTCCAGACAAGAAAGCCGAGAACTCGCTCCACCATTCCTACTCTTGCACTTGAGCGCGCCAAATTTCCATGCAAGCAAGTGACACTGCCGCTTTCGACGATGTCCGAGTCACTCGATATGACAAGCCATTTGAAGAATGACACCACCGTGGAATGCTCCGCATGTTTAAGTCTTGCCAAAATTCGAATTGAAGTTGGGTGTTTCTATTTCTCGGAGGCGAGAGAGCAAGGGCTCGCCTCGATGATTCTATAGATGGTGGTAGACTACCAATGTGGTGCCATGCTCAGCACTGACTCGCATCCAAGTTGAAGCTTGATAGAATGACAATAAAGTGAACAAAGACTTTAAAAAAAAAAAAAGAAACCACCGTAGAATGTCTTTGTGAGTGGCTGTCGAGTGAGACGGACTTCGGCACCTGGTCAACTAGTCAGCTGTCTCGAACCAAGACATGATGCCGGACCCCATGACGCCATCCCGTCATCTCAGCTTTCTCCAAAAAAAAAAAAAAAAAATTTAGGGACGCGCAGTCTACTACACTAGGTACTGCGGCAAAACCGGGATGCCAAACTGGTGGGTACGAAACAAGGTCTGTCAAAATGCAAGGGTTTCGTTCGTTTATGTTAGTTAGTTACCCCATGGCCACGTCAAAATCGGACATGATGGTGTGCAGCATAAGGCTGCAGCTTGCCGCGGCGCCGGGGGGGTTCGGAGAGGAGGCGAGACAAGGGCCGAAAAAACGGCATTGCGCGCAAGACGGCGGCGCTCGAATGCGCGATTGCGCAAAAATAGTGTTCGTGTGCAAGCAGAAGCAGGTATGTGCGTCTGCAACAGAGTGAATATCGCGCAAGATCGTCGTCATCCGTGTAACTGAATGAACAGCTCGCCAGAGAAATCCGCGAGGGCCTGCTCGTATTTCCCTTCCGGACTTGTGAGAGCGGATGCAGCAGTGCGGCGTGTCTGTCTCTCATCGTTTGCCAAAGAGCGAACACTGAGGTGAGCGAAATCAGTCATCCGAAGGGGGACACCATCACCATCGACCCCTCCTTGGTATTTCAGCCGCAGCCGCATAGCCGCAGCCAAAATCGGAAATCCCCAAGTGATCACAGGCTCGCTCGCTTCAGCAAGCGCGCAAAGATACATCAAAGAGGAAAGGTAACCGCGAGGCACAGCCAGGCGATGAATGAGGAAACGACGGGGTTTTTCTTTTTTTGGCGGCCGAGAGGGTGAGTGAGATAAGCACCTAGAAGGGTCTGCGACTGAGGGAACGTTTATCTACGCCATTCCGTTCGGGGTTCCCTGTTCCTACTGTATCAAGAGACGACCTCAGTTGGCTCCCTCCCCGCTTACCTCTGATGTTAATGTCGACCGACCGGGGTGAATGTCGTTACTGGATGTGGTCCCCGTCTTTGACAACAGCGGATACAGGGTGCAGGCAATACAGGGACCGCAATGCGCTGAGAGTGGCAGCAGTAGTAGACACCGGCCTTTCGCGGGTGATACTACCTACGGACAACCAAAGACGGATGTCTAAGAGCTGACGAAGGCGAACAGGCAGCCGTCTTCACCATCGCTGGCAGAAGGGAAAACGTTTGAGTAGGTACCTTAGGTGGATGACGGAGGTACCTGGATCAGGCAAAGTACGTACCGTCCAGGATTTCCCAGACAGGGGTCAAGCCTGCTGCCTTGGTAATCCACTCTGTTTTTGTCGACAAATCAACTTACACCTTTCCTCCCTTTCTTCCCTTTCCTCTACCGGCCCCTCCATCATCCGATTCGAAACAGTATTCAAGCCGTGTCTCTGTCAGCGCATTGAAAACTCCAGTAGATGGAAGAATGTAGGTAGCAATTTGGTGATTTCAAACCACTCGAATGGCTTTTCCCCCTGTAATCTCTCGGTTCCTGATCAAGTGCTCACGCGGTGGCAAGAATTGTTGGCCGCTTTCTAGTGTAGGGAGCCATCCAGCTATTTTCAACCCTTGAGATATCTACCAAAATAGCTCTTATTTTTTATATAAAAAATCGACCACTAAATAACTTAAGCGTTAAAATTTATGCTTCCTTTTTAATATTAAATATCGTTGATAGGTGGTTGTGGTGATTTATTTTTCTTGTAGTGGAAGTCGAAGAAGGGCGACCGCTAGAAAAAGCGGCCGTCAGTTATTGCCACCGCGTGGTGCTTTAAATAAGGTACCTTATGACAAGCAGGGAATGTGACAAGGCACGTACCTTGGACTGCAGAAATGATGGGGGGAACAAGTCCGTCTCTGTTACACACACTCTCTCGCTCGGTCCAGCCCGTTGCTGTCGCGTGTTGAGGAATCGAGCAACTGATTTTTGGACCTGGCCTATGCTATCGATTGCCATACTGAACGAGCGAAACGAGAGACTGGATTGCCCCCAGCCTCCGTGGAAACGAGATCGCCAGTGTCACCCATCGTTGCCACGTCAACATCTAAGCGCCGAGAACTCAACAGAGGCTTCAGCCTGGTGATGCAAACATGTAGAAGTATTGAGCAGGTGTCTTTCCAGGCGAGATTCTTACCCCGTGTATCCTTACAAGCCGGTACATTGCTCGGCTGAAATATCATCTCGATTTTATCAGTGAGGGGCCAAAGTGACAAAGATACTTGGTGTTTGATAGTTTCCAGCTGCAGGATAAAGAACAGCGCATCGCATACATGACTGATATCCCGCAAAAGGCCGAGTCTCGGGCGGATTTGGGTCCCGGCTCCGACCTAGACCAGTAAGAATGTCTGAACCCTTCTTGGACAGTTGGAAGGACTCGCGGGGATCTACATGTCTTGGCAGGGAACGCAGTGCTCTGTATCCGTATGGAGAGCACAAATGCGCTCTGTAAAACCCGGGTCTGAACGTGAACGAGTACCTCGCATCATGGACGGATTTCTCCGCTAGGGCACTTGATCGGCGAACTCGGGGACCCATGGCCGCCGTTGGCTGGGCCCCGCCGCCTCTGGGGGCCTGATGTTGGATAGCTTCTATTGGGCGTGAAGCCTACCGTGAATTTGCGCGCGCGGTTGCCGACATCTTGTTTCAGTAGCAGCTTCCAACACTCCCCACAGTCCAGGCCTTGTTCCGACCCAGCCCTGTTTCGGAAGAGAAGAAGCCAAAAAGTTGCCTGCCGTCAAGGAATGGTATCGCGTCTAGAATCATCTGGAGATGGATCAGGGTGCCTGCCTATCCGGTCGAGCTAGCATATTCAGTTCATGGGAAAGTGTAAAAACTACGCCATAAGCTCGACTATGCATTCCCCATCCCTCAATGGAACCTGTAGTGGATAACAAGGGACCTGATGCTGCTTTTTGAGGGGTTGGGGGATGTTTCGTGACTCTAAACGGCCGTTATCCCGGCCGAACTGGGCTTAGCTACATCGTGTCTCCCAGCCCTATAGAATTGGAGTCTGAGACTAAGTTAGGGTTCTGCCTGGGTCTACGAAGAGCGTCCGGGTTCTCCCACCTTCTGCCAAGACATGGCGGCGGGTTCTATGTAGACGGCTGCCGCCTAGAGTCCCAACTGATAGCGTGTACGAAGTTTTCCCTGACGACTGAGGTGTCAGCAATTAAAGCCTTTGGAGGGCAGACGGTTAAGCCTCATTGGTCGTCATCCGATGCCGGCAGGAAGCCAGAGTTGACAGGCCCTGTCAAGATGATGTTCGGCAGGGGACTGCCTGCTGCGTGGGTTAGGCCGTGGGGCGGTGTCCGCTAGCCTGTGCTTAGTCTCTTCCGCAGCAGCTCCCCCACTTCTGGTCCCCAGACCTCACTTCATCCCGTACACTCAACACCACCACCATCGGCCTACAGCCTGATCACCATGGCGAAAAGCGGCTCGCGACGTCCCTCCCAATGAACGGATCATCGTATCGGAACTGATCGATCCACGATCAGCTCGTCTATTGGCGCACTCGGATGATGGCGATCGATCATCCGAGGGGGAAGAAAGATGCGAGAACAACACGCCATGGTTGGCCGGTCTTGCATCGAGCGCATGGAAGGGAATCGAATTGGCCTCAGTTACCAACGATCATCGCCATGGTCACGAACGAACCGCGTCCCGTCGCGGGGTCCAGACATGTAGCGGGGAGTGACTAGTGACTCACGACGCGGTTTCAACTCCATCTCCCCATGACCTGGTCTCCGTCCAGGGGGGGTGCCTCACGATGGCATCAACTAAGAGTCCAGGATAGGCTGCACGACGATCACCTTCACGATCATGGCGAAGTTATTGGCTCAAGGAGACATGCAACGGCAATACGCATGTCATCATCCTGGAGATGGGGTGAGGGAACAGAGAAACAGGTTCAGAGGCGCAGACAAGCTGCAGCAAAGGACCGCACAGCGCCAAGCGGCAACCCGTTGGCGTCCTCCCCCCCCGAATCGCGCGCGTCCCTCACCTTTCTTGTGCGCAATGGCGATATTCTCTGGCGGCGGCGGAGGGGTTCCGTTCTGCAGCCGGCCGGCCCCTCACCTGCTCCGAGTCCTGAGTACTGCCGAGTACTGCGTCCTGACCTCACCTTGGGACTTCCATAGGTAGGTACATCGAGTCGACTAGCGACGCACGCAAGTGAGTGCTTCGCCCTCTCCCTTTGGTGCTGCAAATGCGGGAGGCCAAACACTGAATGCATGGAAAGGGCAGCGCAGCGCAGCGTGCCCCGCGGATTGGGCGAACCAGAACCATTCTCCCGGGTAGGTACCTTAGGTATGCAGATGGCATTTGCGAACCATTTCGGAGGCACTCTGGCCGAAATAAGGCGCCCCGCGAAAAAATTGCAGCCAAACGAGGCAACGAAAAAGTTGCGTTTCTGCCTTGTTGGCTTGCTGGCCACATGCACCGCCCTCTGCCTGTGGTGTGCCAATGAGAACACCGGCTGCCACCGAGAAATCTGGTCAACTGAACCTGAGCAGTGCGCCCCCTTTTCTGGCTGGCTGGGCTGTGGTTGGCTGTGGTTGGCTCGAGGGGAGCTTCTTGGGAACAGTCAGCAGAAAATGGGAGTTGATTCCTTGCCGGCTTCTTTTTTCCACTTTGTTTCTGCTTCCCGTCCGCTTCAGTCCATCCACACACTCTCTTCTTGTCCACCACCCTTGTCTTTGCCCCCCTGTCCACTTGTTCCCTTGTGTGCTTGTTTCCTTGTCCACTGTCCACGGCACCCAGCCCAGTCCCTCCCGTCATGACACCCCTGCCGAGGGTGAACCCGCGATTCCGCCGTCCGTCCTGCCTAACGAACCGCTGCGGGTTGAGGTTGATGTGAAGGGACCCGCGATGACTCTACCTTGAGGTAGGTAGGTACCTACCTACCTTACCTTAGTCACCTAGGACACGCACCGCGCAACTGCAACGTCTGCAGCGAGGAGGCAACCGGGCTAAGCAGCTCCAGCCCTACATGGCCACTACCGAAGCAATACCTGGAATGTTGCTAATCTCCTTGGGTCTCGGAACATGTTCTTCGTACCTTTCTCGTTGTCCTTGTGTCGTCGGTGGGCTTCTTCCCACCTGCTGCTGCCATTACTCGTGGTATACCTACCTTACTTATCCCTGCAACTGCTGCCGCAACCGTTCTCCCTTTGCATCGCAAGTTGCTGTCTGGCTTAGCTTCGGAGGCAGCAATGCAATGCAATCCACACCCACACCAAATCCATCTGTCCTTATCACTCTCCCTCCGCCTCCGGCTGCGCCTTTTCCTCTGCTCCCTCTCCGTCAAGGCTGCATTACCTATGTCTACATTCTCGATAAATAAAATGTCAAGAGACTGCGCATCTTGCCTCTTCTCCCTTTTCATTCATCCCTCACTTCTTTGCTCATTTCAAGCACGTTGCGGCTATTTTCTATCCCAAACCAAAATAACACCCGGTCCCATCTTGGGCAGCATTCACCCCCTTATATACCCGACTTGACTCATCTCAACAAGGCCGCACGACTTGTATTAACCCGCGCCTACCACCACACCACCCACATTGAATTTCAAAAAATTTCAATTCAGCTCGCTCCAAATACTTCGCTCTCACTTCAGTCGCGCCCATCTACGGCGAAAGGGCTTTCTGCCTTGGGCTTCCTTGGTTGACACCGTCAACTCACCATTGATCGACAATCCCCGGCCGCCCAGCGCCGCCCAATAACCGCCAACCATGTCGTCCGCCAACAGAAAGGAACACCGCGTCTCCTTCCAACCCATCCCACTCTCAAAGGGCCACCGCCACCAATCGAGCGATTCTGGCATTTCCGAAGTCAGCTCGACCCAGGACTTTTTCGACCTTGAGATGAAATACAAGAAGTTGCTGGAAGATTTTGCACAACACAAGAGCGAAAGCAAAGCCCGCTGCTCTGCCCTGCAGAATACCATTGATGTTCTGGAGAGCGACAAGCTTGCTTTGGATCGCGAAAAGCGCAACTTGCGCGAAGAAAACAACCTCCTACGGGACGATCTCCGCAAGGCGCAACGGAACAGCCCGCCTCGAGACTCGACAAAAATGTCGGGCGCACTTCCAAGCCACCCGCCCTCGCCAAAGGAGCACAAGGAATCCAAGGAATCCAAGGAGTCGAAGCTACGTCGCAGCGAATCCAAGCACCGCCGCGGCGAGAGCAAGGTACGCAAGACCACCGAGGAGAAGGAGCTCGCGAAGCGCGTCAAGGAAGACAAGGAACGCCTTGGCCGCCGCTTCGACCACAAGGACGACAAGAGTGTCTCCTCCGGCGGCAGCTCCAGCCGTAGCAAACAGAGCAGCTATATTGAGCCCATGGGCCCCAGTGCTCCTCGGCCCGCTGCCAACATCGAGCCGCCCCGTACCCATAACAGACGCTCCGAGTCCACGTCGTACTCGATCAGACCGTCCGTCATCACCACCACAACTGTCACCGAACCCTCTTACGGCAACCTCCCGCGCACTCCAGGCTACGCGGACCACGAGAGCCCCTTCGACTATGACGGCGCATATGCTCATGCACAATACGTTCCAGAGGATGCGAACTATTACGCACCCCCTCTATCAAGCGAACCCTCCCGCGGGAGGTCGCGTCGGTAAAATATTCCGATAAAAGCAAGAAGAGACAAATTGCGGCCAAGCCCTGTGTGACGCACCACGGGGCAAGGATTTTTTTTTTCCTTTCGACGCGGGAAAATACGTTTACGATCCTTTCCATTCAGCTACAGGAAATTCTTCATCCCTGGCACGCAGTCTCCAACCGATAAGGGGTCCGGTCCGGGGGGGGGTTTGAAAGCGCGCCTTTTCTCCAAAGACGGGATGGCGCTTTGAGGGGGCTCCCCGCACAGTCCGGGCGCAACGACTTTTTTACCTTTTGTTAAGGGATGAGACGCAGCCGGTTGACGCAATTAGTCGGTTGACTCATCCTCATGAATTTGTTCGGCGAACTTGGCCATTTCCCGAAGCCAATTGTTCATTTCAAGAGACGGAAATCCGCCTAACTCAAAAGTTTTTGGTTTTTTTCCCCCCCTTTTCTCCTTGCTTGATTATGTATCAAATCCTGTACTAGCTTTTTCATGTCAACAACTCGATACCCAATACCCAAATACTCTTTCATTTTTCCGACGATATTATATACATCAGGGATAGGGATACGGATTCGGATAGTCGAGTACAACTCGGGGTATCATTTGCATCAATTGATGATAAATGAATACAAAATAAAATACTTTTTCAACAAACAAAAGACCCAATCACCTCAAAGAAACAAAAGAACCCTCCCCCGCCCTGGTCGCAATGAAGTTGTATCCTTCCATCAGCCCCGACCTCGCTGACTGGGCCGCCCGCCAACCCGTCTTCTTCACGGCCTCGGCGCCCACCCACCACCCCCACATCAACGTCTCGCCCAAGGGCCTCTCCGCCCACTTCGCCGTCCTCTCGCCCAACCTCGTCGCCTACATCGATCGCACGGGCTCCGGGTGCGAGACCATTGCCCACAGCTACGAGAACGGCCGCCTGACGCTCATGTTCATGTCATTTGGTCCCTCCCCGCGCATTCTCCGCCTCTTTTGCAAGAGCACGATTGTGGAATGGGACCATCCGGACTTTGACTCGTGGATGAGGCGCATCGTCCCCCAAGGGGAAGCCGCCAGTACTAGGGAGTCTTATGATGGGGCTAGGGCTGTAGTCGTTGGCAAGGTGTGGGAGGTGCAAACGAGCTGCGGGTATGGTGTTCCCATGGTCAGGAAGGAACTCTACGCGCCCGTGACGTCGTCGGAGGACGGAAATCTCGAAAAGGCGCAGCCGCAGCAGCAGCATGACGTCCATGGCGAGAAGGAGGAAAGCAACACCAAGAGCAGAGACGAGCTCTCCGTCTTTGAGGAGCGTCCCACCCTTGATTTTTACTGGAAGAAGCGCGTGGACAATAATACCGTCAACAAGTACCAGGTCGAGACGAACCGCACCTCCATCGACGGCCTCCCCGGTCTAAAGGCCGCGCGGAGGGACGCGGGGGAGACGCTTTGGATCGCGGACGCCAGGGCTGGGTTGTTGCGCGCGGCGCGAGAGACGCGTGGGGTGGCTCTGGGGGTTTTTATTGCGGTTTTGACGTACCTTGTTGCTGGGTTCATGAGCGTGTTGTGGGTGAGCGGGAGGACTACTACCTCCTAGGATCACAATTGGACTTGGCCAAACTGAGAGTGTGTTTTGGGGTTGAAGGCACATGAAGGAAAAATAGAAGGAAACTACGGTCAGGTTGGTGTGAATCTCTTTATAAAAAAAATGGGCTTCAAGATAGTGAAGATGATACACCTGGCGCCTGTAAAAGGCGATTTGGCTCTCTGAGTGGACAGGTACGATGAGGCATCTTTATTGTATTTACGAACCGGATGTGGGAGGCATCACGACGACAATACAGAGGCTGTTACCGTCTCTGCTATCGAGTTCTCATACCTGGTACTGAATCGAGACACAAATTCGATGGAAAACCGTCGGTCCCTCTTTTTGCAAAGTGATTGAGAATCTTTGATTAACCCTCGCGGATCTCGTTCGATTCTGTCCTATCAGGATAACCTCTACTTCATCGTCGGTTTTCAACCACTCATGACTAGCGATTTCCCCAGACTAAGGTAGCCCGCCCCGGCTTACTACACCACCACCACCACCACCACTTCTTCTGCAATGCAGAATGCTGCTGGTCTCGGCGGGTGATATCGTCAAAAAAATCGATATTGTGGATGACGCGGGGCACTGCAGCCAACGAACGAGGTGTTGCGTTGCCCATACCTCTCCCAGGTCTCCTCTCATCGCCGCCTTCCTCACCCCTCCCTCATTTAGGCCCGTTGGGCAGAAACGCTGGTGCGCAGAAGCGTTCATCCATTCCCTCCCTGCTGCTTCCCGCACATGCGAACTGGCATGCCGTGCTCTTCTTCCGCACGTGGAAAAAGCCCTGCGAGGCACGATCACTTTCAAACCAATGCAAAATTACTTGCCTTGCGTCTCCTTGATCATCCCGTACCTGCAGCAGAGGCGGCGGACTCGCGCGCTGCATCCTTGTTGCCGCTGTTGCTGCCCGACGCACCAGCCGCGGCGGCCTTACCACCACCACGACCGCGTCTGGTCCGCTTGTGGTGCTCCGGCTTCTCGGAAGGCGTGGCGTTGTTGTTAGACGCAGTCGTAAAGGGTGCAGCAGAGCTGGAGCTTGCTGCTGCGGCATTGGCGGTGCTGCTATTGGAGTTGTTGGCATTCGGGTTCGAGTTGGAGGCGGCGGCCTTCTTCTCCTTGCGCTCGAGAACCTGGACTGTGCCCTGCGCAACCTGTATGGGGCTCGCAACGACGGCCTTGACGAGGCCGTCGTGATCGGAGAAGTCGACATAGGCAAAGCCCTTGCGCTTGTCAATTTCGACAAACGTAACGGTGCCAAAGACCTCCATGGCTTGCTTGAGGAGTGCCTCGGTTACACCCTGTGATGGGTTTGCGTGTTTGACGAAACCGCGGGTCACGCCAGCGGTAACGGCCGGGGAGCTCTTCTTGGCGTTACTGCCCTTGCCTGATGCTTTAGGACCGGTCGGGGCATTGGCCTTAGCATTTGCCGGCGGAGCGGCTGGTTGCGGATTTGAGCCCGAGGCTTCCTTGTCAGCCTTGGTGGGCTTCTCCTTGTTCTTCTCCTCGTCCTTTTTCTTGAGCAGAATAACAGGGGCCTTGGCAGGTGCCGGGGCGTTGGAGGAGCCGCTGGCCTCGGTTGATTTGCCCTTGGTCTCGTTGGCACTTGCATTTTTTCCGCCACCACCTCTTCGAGAGCGACTCGACTTAGGCGCCGTGGGTGCAGCATTTCTTTCTGAGGCCTGCGAAGTGACTGAGGATACAGGAGCCGGAGCCGTAGCTGGTGTAGGAGCAGCTGCTGGGGGTTCGACCGCAGGTTGCGATGATTCCTTCGAGGACGTTCCCTTCGCATCTGCCTCAGCCTTCGCAGCATCGAGTCGTGCCCTCCTATGGGCGCTTCCGGGACTGATACCAAGATCTCGCTGCAGGATACGGGCAGCGGCCGCAATGCCAGCTCGCCTACTCTTGGGCTGATCCTGAGAGGATGAGGAGGCCTGCGTGATTTGGCTGGCGACGGCTTCTGCAGCCTTGACAGCATCCGCGGTGGCCTTCTTAGTGAGGATTTTGACCGTTTCCTTAGGTTTGTCGGTCGATTTCTCTCCTTTGGAGTCCTTCTTGCCCTTCTTTGAATCCTCCGCCGTCGATGCTGATGACTTGCCTTTGGTGCTGGAGTCCTGTCGAGCCTGTTTAGCGCTCTTAGCGGCAGCAGCTTCTTTCTGCTTGTTCGCCTTCTTCTCTTTGAGGAACTCAATCAAGGGTGTCGTCGTGACCTTGGTTTCGGGCTTCGTCTCCTCCGTATCCTTGCTCTCGTTGTTCTCGTTGTCCTTGTCCATCTCGGGATTGGTCAAAGACTGTAGAAAGGCCATGAATTCGGGGTCTTGATCAATAGTTCCCTGCCTGGGGTCGGTGCGCTTCTTGCTGCTCGGGACTTTGTTGTATATCGCAAACTCGAGAACTGGCGGACCGATCAAAGACGCGCTATTGGAAGTCATTTTCGCATCTTCCCAAGATTTGGCCTGAATCAAATTCGACAATGTGTTTAAGCTCTCGCGTTTCAGAACGTGGAGGTAGACTCGTCCTGGCCTTGACGGCTTCGCAGGGCTAAGCGCAAGAAGCATTAGCGACCAACCCTTGGATGCATGGGAGCGAGAACGTACTCATGAGAGATCTTCCCAGACTCAAAGTTGTGCCAGCTAACAAGACCATTGCCAGCCTTCCATTCATCGCCGAGATTGTTCCATAGTTCTTGCTCCGTCATGCCCGGGGGTAGTCTTCGAATGATAACTTTGTCGCCTTCGACAGGAGTCCTACTCTTGTTGGACTTTGGCGCATCAGTGGTGGCCTGTTGACTGGAAACCGGAAGAACCCCATTGACCTTTCGAGATGAGCCTTGGGCGCTAGATGTTGCCATCGTAGCACGAACAACCATGTAGGTCTGCAAGGTAGGTGGGAAAATGGATTCGTGTACTCGTGATTGATGCCTGATTAGGAGCGACTACGCTGCTTTGTTTGGTTATTGTTCCTTGTCTTGAGGCCTGGTGATAAGCAGTGCATGAAACATTGAGAATTCAGTAGCGGAAGGATTCAGAAAAATAAAGGCTGCTGCGCAACAGTCCAAGAAGGTGCGTGCAAGATCTGGCTCAACTGTCAAATGGTGATGTGATGGCAGGGCAGTGACGCGGGGCTGCGGGTTCACCTTAACTTCAGATCTGAAAGAATGGCTCACTGAGAGCCACTGGCTCATGTGGGCCTTATCTTATCGATGGCACTAGCCCCTTTGGGATAGCTCCATCTGTGTGGGCCCTATGGAGGTTGCCCTTCCTCACCTCACAAAGCTGGGCCCTCGGAAAAACTTCGGCTGCAACACAACCTCTCACAAACACCCTCGGTCAAACAATATTCCGAGACACCAGTTGTTCCGAGGATCACCCACAGCCACCAGCCAGGATCAAGATGGGAGGTCCAGATGAGAAAGGAGGTGGTACCTCGACCAACGAGGACAAAGAAATCGAGGCAGTTGACGTCTACCCGGAGACTTTTCCGGTATTTGAGGACTCGAAAATTCCGCCAACTTCTCAAGCGACCGAAGGAAGTCATAATCGGGAAGCTACGACGAGTTCTGAGTACAGAAAGCCGACGGCGCAAGAGATTGAAGAGGCGATTCGACGAGCGAACAGTTATCAGAATAACCCGCTTACCAACACTGTCAGACGGAGCAGACCGACGGGCGACCGTGCTCGCAACCGCAGTGCCGCCGTCTCATTCCAACTCCCGCCAGTTCCATCGGGTGCGAATCTCACCAACCTCGGAGCGCACCATCCCATTCATCCCCAGGCAGTACCTGTTGCATCTGAAAGTGTTACCCCAGCGTCCGTCCGCGGTCGAGGAATTCCAGTCCCTGGTCGGTCTGGATACATACCCACACTTGCCCCCCTCAGCAATCAGCCGCAAAGACAGCTCAGAGACCCCAACTCGGGCCGTCCTGTTGTAGTTGGTGGCTTCGACAACGCGCTTGAAGAGCACAACCAGCGAATTCTACGTCGCAAAACCGACGACCAGCTAGCTCTTGAATTATTCTTGCAGAGTTCTTCACGCCAAACCACCTGGGACTCTCAGAACCCTCGACCTCTACCAGAGCTCCCCCCTGCTAGCACCGCACAGCAGTCTACTGCTGTCGCACCTAACCGCGCCTCCCAAACCCCTCCTACCCCCGCCCAGAACACTGCTCCACCGCACCCTTCGCCTTTGCAGTCACACCCAGTCGCCTTGAACCAGCAGGAGCCTTTTCCAGCGCCCTCACGTCGTCGTGCCCGGTCCGCATCATTGTCAAGCCCTTCGAACGCCGCTGTCCTCGCTTCTCCGGGACTGACTCAAAACCTACATTTCCCTGAGACCATCCAGGAGGAGCTGTCGACCGAAGTCGAAGATCTCGATTGTTCTGAGGAGTCCGACATTCGCACCGCACAAGTCGGCCGCTTCGTTCAACCGCCCGACGACCCTTCCCAAGACTCATCGCAAGTTTCGCTCCGCGGTGGAAGTCTAGAATCCGACGATTTTCCCGAGGGATTCGATCCGAGCTATTACGAGTCAGACAACATCGAAGACGAGTTGGCTGAATTGATCAACGAATTCAATCCAAATATTTCCGACGATTTCAACCCGTACGAAATCGAGGCAAGATCCCAAGTTCACACACAGATACTTGGGAAAATGGCGAGCCACATTCCCCGACCCGGCCCTGCCAAACTCTCCCCCAATGCGGGCTTGGACGAGTGGCTGGAGGAAGCCAAACAGTGTCACTACTTACCCGAGCGGGCCATGAAAGAGCTTTGCGAGCTTGTAAAGGAGGTGCTGATGGAGGGTGAGGAGCACGATGACCGCCACCTTTCGATTATGTTACTGACTTGCGGACTATAGAATCCAATATCCAGCCTGTGTGCACCCCTGTCACAATTTGCGGTGATATCCACGGTCAATTCTACGATCTCCTGGAGCTCTTCCGTGTTGCGGGTGGAATGCCTGGCGAATCACATGTGGAAGCGCCCAAGACTGCCACCACCGTCATCAGCCCTGAAGATATCGAGCCGCCTACCGAGATCACGAACCCCAAGCTCAAGAAGAAAGTCCGCAACGCCGGCAGCCCTCCTGCCGATGAAGATGACGAGGAGGAGGCTGCGGCTGCCGACACCAGTGCGACTTCCCGAGCTGACTCCGCAGTCGAGGTTTCCACCACCTCTCAATCTGCCGACACCCGCTTCGTTTTCCTGGGTGACTTCGTCGATCGTGGTTACTTCAGTCTCGAAACCTTCACTCTTCTCATGTGTTTGAAGGCCAAGTAAGTGGCTTTCAATGTCCGTTGCATTATGGTACTAACTCCTCTCAGGTATCCCGACAGAATTGTCCTCGTCCGTGGCAATCACGAGTCCCGCCAAATTACCCAGGTGTATGGATTCTACGAGGAGTGTCAGCAGAAGTATGGCAACGCCTCCGTGTGGAAGGCGTGCTGCCATGTATTCGACTTCCTCGTCCTCGCTGCTATCGTCGATGGTGAGCTTCTCTGCGTTCATGGTGGTCTCAGCCCGGAGATCCGTACCATCGACCAGATCCGCGTTGTCGCCCGCGCACAGGAGATCCCCCATGAAGGCGCTTTCTGTGATCTTGTTTGGTCCGACCCCGAAGATGTTGAGACTTGGGCTATCAGCCCTCGTGGCGCCGGCTGGCTCTTTGGTGACAAGGTTGCAACCGAGTTCAACCATGTCAACGGTCTCAAGCTCATAGCCAGAGCGCATCAGCTTGTCAATGAGGGCTACAAGGTCAGTAGCCGTTTCCATTCTCTTTTCTTGTTTACCCACTAACCCAGTGCAGTATCACTTCCCTCAGAACTCGGTCGTCACTGTGTGGTCAGCTCCAAACTACTGCTATCGCTGCGGTAACGTTGCGTCGATCATGACCGTAGACAAGGACATGAATCCCAAGTTCAGCATCTTCTCTGCAGTCCCCGATGAACAGCGTCATGTTCCGGCCAACCGCCGTGGACCAGGCGACTACTTCCTCTGATTGGACTTGCTCATCTGTACACTGGAGACGCGACCGCGCTTGGCACGCAACTGGATGACCAATCGGAACACTTATCCCGAGTTGCCAATGCAATGCTTGCTGAACTTGACGTCTCCAATGGCCGCTCTATATTAGGCGGCAAGGCTTCGAAGATATCGACGAGCCTAACATTTGTCTGAGTACACGGGACCGTCTTGGGAACTACATACCAGGACATCAACGTTGTGCACCAACACGACGCACGATGATGAGAGACGGTTCTACTTTTGCTGCAGACGGATCACTTTTGCTATCAAGGGTCTGCATTTACGCAGCACATTTGATGAAATTGACAAGAATCCACATCGGGATTATTGTCTGACCCATGCGATGGGTCATATCGTGATTTCTGGGCATGAGCACTGAGTACTCCGTGGATCACAACTTGCCATTGGCTCGTCTGTATCCAAGTACATGAGGAGTGACTCGCTCGTTTGCTCGGAACGATCACGAAAGAAAGGAATCGAGATGAGAGCCTCGAAGCTAGCTCGGCCTCGAAGAACATAGGGATGAGGGAGGACGGGCTGGCTACTTTTGACGTATTTGACGATGACATGCATGGAATAGAGGGCAGGGGAAGACCTTCTTGTAGAATAGGCATAGAGATGTTAAATACCCATACATTCTGGAATCAGGAAAGCTGGACTACTTGATGAGTACTGTAAAGTTGCTTCGTTCGTGCTCATGCGCAGGATATGCCTTGATAATGAACAAAGGGCTGATAAATACCGGGAAACGACATGCCATTTGATTTGATCCCACATCCGCCATACCGCATCGAACCCCGTCTCACACCAGACGCAATGCGATATACTAGGGTACTCCATAAACCGATCCCTCACTGAAACCTTTCAAGCGCGTTTGACTTCCCACTTTAGATCCTTGATGCTCACTTCCTCTCCCGCCTTCTCGTCGTAATCATACCACTCGCCATCCGTGAGCTCAATGGCAGAGAACTTGCTGTTTGAATCAATGCCTTCGGCGAGCCACTCACCCTCTGGAATGAATTCGGTGAATTCAAGCCCACGGCAGTCGAACTCGAGGATTTTTTGCTGCTTCGCGGGCTCGCCGTGCTCGTAGGAAGCTGGGGCAGCCTTTACGGAGGCCGAAGACTCGCGCTTGCAGTTCTTGCATTTCCAGACGAAGTTGGCCTCGCCTCTGCTGCCACTCATCTCATTTTCGTCCTAACGTTTGTCATTCGCGGGTGAGTGAAGTGTCAAGAATCCATGTATCCTAGGGAACACTCACAAAGCGATTGACGCCGACAGTCTTTTCATGGACCTCGCGACATGATGTGCACTGGACTTTGAAAGTGTACCAGAAGGGGTTACCCTCGGTGTCATCAGGGCGGAGATTTGTGACTCTGCGGACAGTCAGTGTATTGTTCCGAGACCTGTATTCCGTCAAACCGACCCGTTGAGCTCAGCTGTGAGATACAGGGCGAACATCTTGAGTCAAAATTCCCGTTTTTGATCAGCGTCTTTCGAAAAGTTGTCGCTCAAGTTGTTGCTCGCATCCAGTGCTGATAATGGGCCGCTGCAAACTCATGGTGGGGTTGCCTTATGGAGGGGCAGTTGCATCACTTCTATAAATGAATACAGCTTTTTAGTTACAATACTCGTTTAATCGCATGAAGTCCACCTCCATTCTCAGTTGACCGTCGCCAATTGGATCGCCAGATCGGCCAACCTGAGTAGGTTGTCAATCACAGCGCATCAGGCGATAATTTCCGCGCCTGGAACGTCCCGACCACCTCGGCCACCTCGACCACCTCGACGCCCCGTTGTACGCCAACCCATCAATTCGACTCAGAGGGGCTGCCAAAGCAGCCGGCATGCCGTCAGAATGCAGGCACTCTGGTCTAGAGCGGGCCAGGCACACCGTTGTGGTTGCAGGGCCTGCTTCGATGCCGCCGGGGGCATAATGCGGCATTCGGCGACGCGCGCGACGCCGCGAAAACCGACCTTTAGCGAGATCTTCACGGCCTGCTACACATCGATAATGGGAACGGCAGCGGTTCTGGATGCAACGAGGAAGGACCGACGACGAAAGGACTTGGACCGGCAGATTGAGGAAGTCAGGACGGAGCTGGCAAATCTTGTCGAAAACGCACCGACCAATGTTCTCAAGAAACCGCCTGCCGGTGACATTGCCAACCGATACAAAGGCGCATTGGCAGATCATGTGCGACAAAATCCCGAAATCAGCGAGATTCTCGACACCCTCGGGCCCCAATACAAGTGGCAGAAAACTGCTGCGACATCCGCCGCGGTCAACAAATTATGGAAGAAATACGGGCTGAGCCCTTCGAAGGAAGCTAACATTTCCCCGAGAAGTATCGACTATGATGTCTTGATGCAAGGGCTCACCGAGGAGGAGCAAATGTCTATCAAGCACCGCCAACCGCAGACGATCAGGCAGGCCAAGGCGGCAGAGGCGGCAGCGAGAGCGTTGGTCTACGAATTCCTGGATGCGGGCGAATCAATCCTGGGAAGCCAACAAATACAATCGGCACGAGAAGAGGTAGTCAAGCTGAGCAAGAGCAAGCTCCCTCGTTGGGACCAAGAAGAACCGAACGCTGAGGCTCTAAACGAGTGCAGCTTGGAGTTGAATCAGGTGTTGAGGAGTATATTTGCCGCCTCGACTCCCTCCAATATCCCTCACACGGTTTTCAGCCTGTGCCATAATATCCTTGTATCGCCTCAAGCCCTCACCATTCACACATACAATCACCTTATCGCCGGGTTGGATAGAGTCGGGTTACATCCCCTTGCTTCAGCGGCGGTCAACGCTTTCTACCGGGGCCAGGTTGAGCCAACGCAGCACACCATGGTATGTCTCTTGAATCACTTCAGGGAGATGCGCGACGCGGACGGTTTCGCGGAGGTCATCGCTCGCATGACTGGCAAAGACCAGCGAGGTATCAAGATTCGAAGAAAGACGCACGAGGAAGTAGAGTTGAACCACAAACTTCATGGGTGGGTCAGAAAAAAAGATGTCGCCATCGGCTCCCAATACATCGTCGAAAGGGCCCGTTTCGATGCAAACATTTTTACCGCCATCATCGAAGGCATGTTAGCTTTCGACAGACTGAGGGCTGCCGTAGGCGCATTTGCGGCGAGCATCACAGCCGACCTTAGAGTTAGCGCGCGGACGGTATCCGACCTGCTCGACTGCTGCGTCCGCTCTTTGGATCACAAAGCTGCGGCCGAGGTCTTGAAAGTACTGGCAACCAAACCTCAGCTGATTGGACAAGTCTTTACTCAAGAGAGCGACCAACTACGTCTGGCGGGGCGCATACAGAGCTTACTGGAAATTTGTGGTTTCAAACACATGTCGCCGGCCAGCGTTGCGCCGTTCTTGAAAGCACTTCCGACCTCGTTTGCACTAAGCGAGGAACAAAGACGAGGTATCGATATCGCGCGAATAGTCCACTTTGTAGAACACACGGAGTGGAAGTTGAAGTCTGTGCGCAAACTCATTCAAAGAGTGAAAAGCGGCGATACTGGTTGGCTCATTGAATCAGGTTCTCCGCGGATGAGGTTGCTCTCAAGGCAGGCCAAGTTGGTTTGGCCAGTACCTGTCGCCGTATTGGCAGAGGTTCCCTCAGAGGACCATAGCAAGTCGACTTTGGACACCGCCAATGCTCTCTCACAGAGAGAGAGTGATTCGTCTGCTTTGGACCGCCTCGAGGAAACGTCGATGACACAAACAAAGCACAGAAGCAAAAGCAAAAGTGAGGCTCTCAGAGCGGACCAGAGCGAGCTGTCTCCCGCACCCGCGAGGGACGTCTTACCGAAGGAAAGCGAATCATCTGCCTGGGATCGCCTCGAAGATGCAACGGAGGCGATCCCAAAAAAGAGCAAGAGCAAAAGCAAAAGGGAGGAGGTTTTGGCCAGCGAGGCTGGTTTCTGAGCGCTCGAAAACATGTAGATATGTATTATACCACACATGTAAAATATGGTTGTATGGCACGTAATTGCCAAGGCCAATCGATGAATAGAAATAGGGGCCAAGATGAAAGCCAGCCGTTAGATGCCCGTTATTGACCGATCCGAGAATATGCGGTTCAAATGAAGGGCACCGGGCTGCACTATTATTTCAAATGAGGTTCTTCTCCCGTGTACATACCTTTGACTCAATCCATCTGCTTCCGTCGGCTTCTAGGTATTCTAGATAACAAGGTTCTCTGGATGACAGGGTACTCAGAGGTTCATCTCCCAGGCTTTCTTATTCTCCAACCCCGCTCTGTTGGCCTGGCAGCTCTTCCTCTTCCATTGTTTCAACTGCTCATTCTCTACACATCTCGTTCCTGAAAACAAAAGCACAAGTAGAACTTTCATATTATACATTATAGATTATAGAATATGTCTAGCAAGGCACTTGAAGGACCCCCCGATGGCTTGCCGCCCCGCCATTGCGCCGTCTGTCACGTCCGCGACAAGATCTCTCGCTGCACAGGTTGCCAGGTCGTCTACTACTGCGGCCGCGCGCACCAGGCCGCGGACAGGAAGAGGCACAAGGTTGCCTGCAAAGAGATTGAGCGGATGGTGGAGCTGTACGAGTCGATAGACATCAGCATCAGGATCGGGCTGGGGCCGGGGGACGACCTGGAGACGGCTTTGCGCCTCTCTCCCGACGATATGGAAACAATGACTTACCTGCGTGCCCAACACACGTACAGCCAGGCGCTCCTCCTTGAATCAACCATCGACGCCGTCGAGATTTCTCTGGACGAACAGTGGAGTGTGCTGGAGGTGGACATGCATGATAAGTTGCGCGTCCGGGATTACATGCCGCACCTCATGATCCGTCTCGGGCAGGACCAAGAGGCGTACGACTTTATAAAGTGGTGGACGCTGGCGACGGACGAGCGCATCCGCTACCATGACTGGGACGATCCGACGGCCCCGCGCATGAATCTCACGGGCGAGGACGCCTTCGAGCCGGTGGACGACCTGGTCAAGCGCAAGAAGCTCTTTGGCCACAAGAACGCTGTCCTGCTCATTAAGATCCGGCTGTACCTGGACCTTCGGGACATTTGCAACGCGGACCGGGCGCTGAGGCGGGGAAACAAGAGCGGCATGTTCCCGTCCGAGGTGATTGACAACATCAAGCGACACAACGTCCGATCCGGCATTGTCCGGGCGCGGCGCGACCTCGTGGAGAATGACGGGTTCGTGGCGTCGCTGCGCATGGCGGAGCTCAAGAAGCAGATCCGGGAACTGGCTCGGGGGATCTTTGACAAGGATGTTCCAGAGTACGGGGGCACGATGGACGAAATGTTCTCTAACACGCAGGCGGCGTGGGACGAGACGCCGTGGGCAATGCGTACTTTACAGGACGCCGTGAGGGGTATAGCGAAGATGAGCCAGCACAATCCGGCCTGGGCTACTCGATCGAGGGGTCTGTACAAGACGAGCAGCGGTTGACGTGATTTATCTCGTGACTTTTGGTGCATGAAGTAGGCTGGTTTACAGAATGATGCATAAGAACGCACGTATGACAACGGCAAAGCACAGTTGAGATGTAGGACAGCATGGATTAGTGCGCCGTTCCTAGCTCAAACCGCCGCTACTATTGCTGTGCCTGGACAGCTGGTACAAGCTGAACAGCCTAGAAGAGAACTATGAAGGATGCCAAGAAATGAAGTCGTGCCATCACAGTCGCAAGCTCTTTGACAATGCGTGGGAAGAGGTTGCGGCCCCGAGCGCTTTGTAAACGGGGATTGACTTTGTTGGGGTAGTCATGAGTGATATCATTGCAATACGATTTGAGGCGGGGAAGAGAAAGGTGACATACATGTGAAGCAAGCTTGTTTGAATATGACTTATGTTGACAATTGAAGAGCCGAAAAGTAGCAGATAGAGTTCAATTAAAGGTATCCTTGCCTCATTTGGAAATGGGTCGATGCCGCAGATCACTCAGGTTTGGTAAATGCATCACAGGTACGGACTTGACAATTTGAAAGCACAATGCCAGAGGCGAGATAGATGCCTTGAGCCGCAGGAGTGGAAATTGAATCACGGGAACTGGAGAGTCTAAACTAGTTGGAGGTGGGCGTGGAAGGGATCCCATTTGGCCATTGCGCCGCTCTTTGGGGAATAAAGTGTCCACCGTTGATTCACGCAAAAAGTCTTGAGACTCTTTCCAGGCTGATCACACTGGCGCAAAGCCAAAGCATGACTGGCAATTCAAAGTGAGACGTGATGTTGTGGCTCCTTCCCAGGGATCGCCGTTAAATTCTTGCTCTCGTCACTAGTGTTCCATCGGCATTATCTTAGCAAGTTTGGCTTAGGTAGTCAGCAGTAAGTGGCTAGCCTCCGTGAATGCCGAATTGCATCAAGCGGGACGCCAGTCTCTCTCCATCTCTTTAGCAATCACTATCTGCTGGGGAATGGAAGCCGGGATGGATGCCGAAGTCTTTGCCCTGGCCAGGTGACAGGACCCCTAAAAAAAACCAAAACTTGGAACATGCATCGCGGAACCAGATCTGGGTGGGGTCTTTAGTAGGCCATTCCCGGGGCCGAAATGAATTTGGGCCAGTCGCTCCGATGCGCAAGAGTCAAGACTCAAGGGGTATCCGTACGATGTACCTATATGCAGAGTGATAGAGAGAGAGAGACGGGGGGGGGCGCGCAGGGTGGGCATTTAATTAGAAGCTTGCAGGCGTTTTCTATAACGGCGGCCAAAAAGTGCACTTCACCGGGCAGAGACCGATGTCGGTTTCAG
This sequence comes from Colletotrichum orchidophilum, assembly GCF_001831195.1. Lineage (NCBI taxonomy): Eukaryota > Fungi > Ascomycota > Sordariomycetes > Glomerellales > Glomerellaceae > Colletotrichum > Colletotrichum orchidophilum. The sequence continues at coordinate 347 of NW_019173202.1, read as the reverse complement.
GGTCCTTCCCGCCCCGGGCAGGTCATGAGGACGGACGACCTGACAAGCCTGCGAGGCGGTCTGGAACTTTTAGACAGCCCATCTGACCCGGCGTGCCGGGAGGGCTGCTCACAATGTGAGATGAGATTTGCCCGGGACGCGGCCCCGACTCGCCTAGCCCAGTGAGCCCACGATGGGAGTGCGTTGGACGGAGTAGGCACTAAGAGGTCTTGAATTACTAGTGAACGGTACAGGCTCCCTTGCGATGCACCACCGCCGGCCGGTAGAGGAGAGACCGGCGCGGGATAGGCACACACGTGCAATCAGATCAATTGGGCCAGCACCGTGAACATGCAACTCTTCCCCCC
>NW_019173201.1:0-30373 GCF_001831195.1 Colletotrichum orchidophilum | reverse complement strand
GGCGTCTCTCTGCTGAACGAATGCAGACATGGTGCGACGTACTGTTTTATAAGCCTCGGGTGAACTCTTGGAGGCAAGCTGGTTGCCCTCCAAATATGTGTTGTGACTGCTACTGATGAAATAGTTAAGGAGGCATCAGCAACTGCCTTTCTTTCTCCATGCTCGGGAAGGAATGATTAATTATGGCAAGGCAAGGTAAGCGCGTAAGGTCAAGTAAGATAGGTACCTAGGCAAGGGAAACTCGGCATGTCGCCTCCCGTCCATTTCTGTTACATGGCATGGCCGTGGTGCACTTTGGCACCCTGCATCTGCATCTCCCTTCTGTTCTTACCATGCTACCTCAGGTCGGTATTTACCTTTTCGTACTCCCGTCGTCTACCTACCTTACCTCGAGGTATCCTCCAAGTGCTGTCTCAAGGCAGGCACGGTAAGGTAGGTTACTTTCTTCCAACTACCTTGCCTCGAAGGGCTTGTCTTGGCCGTCCTGTCTTTTTGGTCCTTACCTACGTTAGTACCTACCTGAAAGTGTTTTACTTTTTTTTTTTCTTCCCATTTTCCCTTCACTTCGTTCCCATTCGCATGCCTCCTCTGTACCCGATGTGAGATGGGCTCCATCAGCACCTCCCTTCCGTTCTTTAGTCCTCCGCTCTCGTCTGCAGTTTCTTCTTCTCACAACCAAGTCCCCATGACTTAAAAATGTCTTGACGGCAATCTCGCACCATCGCCTCATTTCCTGTCTCTGGCTGGCCCTCCCAACGGCCTGGCTCACCTGCCACCTGCCCTTGCCGCTTTCCCGCGAACTAAGGTAAAGCAACATTGCTGCTTCTCTGCGCGCGCACACGCACACGCCCATATCTCTTTCCCATCGTTCACGCCCACGATCCACGCCCACCTAGCCCACCGCGCATGTGGCCATCGACGGGTCCCGGATACCACCTGGAGGAAGGTTAGCACTGTATTCGTACAGCTCAGGTGCCTCGCCTTCTTGCTTCACGAGCAACCCTTCATCAACTCATTTTCCGTTACTGCAAAAACCCCTACGCAAGCAGGCGCAATTCGGGTAACCACTCCATGGGACCCATACATCCAGCGGCTTCCTACTATCTCGCCTGTTGTCCCTACCCGTTCTGTCATTCCTATTCCTTGCCACCATATGCCCTGAGCCTGCTCTTGCTTCTGCTTCTGCTTCTACTCCTACTCTTGCTTCTGCTACAGCCGCTGAGGTATCTTTCTTCACCGACTGCCCACTGCTTGCCTCTCCTGGCCATGAAGCAAGTATATTAAGCTTCTACCAGATCATGTCAGATCCTCGCCATCTTTCCCTCAACCGTTTCTTCTCCCATCAACACCATTGTCTTCCTCACCATCTTTTGTCTCGTCTCTTCTTTTCCCCAAATCCTTTATACAAGTCAGTCTCTGCCACACGCACGCAGTCTTGCCTAGACGCTCCTCAACTTTAAGCACGCGTACGAAGTCGTCGGCTCCGTCACTACGTCCCCTTCTTCTCAAAGCTTGTTACAAGCCTCGACCTGATTCAAAGTCGTTTCTTCACGCCCACGCTTCTTGGCCCTAAATCCCACGCCGCACGGCAGAAAGTCAATATCAAACAAACGTTTCCAGGTTCGTTCCGCAGTAGCCCCTGCTACTGCTTACTCAGGTTTCGCCCATGGTCATCTTCTGACAAGTCTTATTTCAGTTCTCATATCAGCAAGATGGCGTCTAGTGCTGTTGGGCCGGTCGTGGGTGCTACCACAGCAGCCGCTGCCCACCACATCCATCACCTTGACCGCAACGCCCCAGTCGCGGACGTTCCTGTCATCCCCACTGGCTTTCCCGAGACAGTGGTCAACGAATCAGCCTGGACCGGCCCGCAATTTACCAGACAGTCGCAGTATACTTACAGCCTCACTAATGCGGACCTCGACGAGCTTGCCGCCGCGCTCGAGCATTTCAAGAGTATGCTAAAGTCTGCCCATGCTAACAATGTCGAAGGCTGACTTCTGGTACCAATTTAGCTCTGGGTCTTGACGGTGATCTTGTCGACAGGGGCAACTTCCCTCTGCCGACCCTTGGTGCCACTCTGGATGGCATTGCCCGTGACATTCATCACGGCAAGGGTTTCGCTGTAGTCCGCGGCATTGACCCGCAGCAGTACTCTGTCGAGGATCTCACGGTCCTGTATCTTGGCATTCAGGGATACGTTGCCAACCAACGTGCCCGTCAAGACAAGAAGGGAAATATGCTTGGTACGTTGACCATGTATCGTTGTCCGTGCCTAGACATCTTTGCTAACTACAAACCCAACAACAGTCCACATCGTTGCTGACAACACCAGCCAGACCAAGGCGGATCACCATCGCCATTCCACTTCGGCCATTGTAAGATCTTCACTATGCTCTCTACTCACAACTCGCTGACCAAGCGATTCCTAAGACCTTCCACAACGAGGAGTCGGGTGATGTGATCAGCTGGTTGACCCGGAACGCTGCTGCCGCCGGTGGCAAGTGCATCATTGCCTCTGCCCACACCGTCTACAATGTCCTTGCAGCCACTCGACCCGACATCATTCGCACTTTGTCCCGCTCCGACTGGCCCTTTGCCTTGTGAGTCTGCTCTCTTAGCTGCTTACCAATTTTCCGCCGCTTCCGAGTTGTCAACTGACCAACCCATAGGCCCAAGTTCCAATGCCGTCCGGTCCTCTTCCACCATGATGGAAAGATCATCATCAACTTCGGCCGTACCCCCCTGATGGGCAACTCGGCTCACCCAAGACCCGCACACTTTCCCTCTCTGACAGTTCGTCAGATTGAGGCTCTCGACGCTGTCGAGGCCATTGCCAAGGCCACTCAGATGGAAATCCAGACTCGCGCAGGCGACATTCACTTCATCAACAACTTGGCCATCCTCCACCGACGTGAGGCCTTCGTCAACGGCCAAGGTCCTAGCGAGAAGCGTCATCTTGTGCGCATGCGTGTGCGCAATGAGCAGCTCGGCTGGTCTATACCTGATGCCCTCAAGCGCGAGTGGTATGATGCTTTCGACAAGCCTGCCGACCGAGTCTGGCACCTGGAACCGATGCCTGACGCGTTCTTCCCCCTCAGAAAGTATCCCAACTGATTCTGCACACTCTGGTCTTTGACTTTCGCCGGGGCACCTGATGGAAATTCACTAAAAATGAGAAAGAGGCGTCATGGCTGCATTATTTGGACTCGCATGTTTCGAACCTGGGATACCGGGCTGGGCTTCTTCTTGCGCGGAGCCAACCATCGCATCTTCTCTTCGTCTTTCCTTCCACAGCATTTCACTTATCCCCCATTGCACCACAAAAGTTTATTGTCCTTTCCTCGTTGTTTACGGTCAGAAAAGCATGGAGTCCATTGGAGTTCACACAGTAGAACCCGGCTGGGAAAAGCATGTGTACAATGGTTGGGATGTTCAATCCGGCGTTGTTATAGTACCTTAGAACCTAATAATCCTTGACCGTCAACACTGTCCGGTACGTGAGGCTCGAAATGACTTTGGCAAGCCTGCTTCTAAGACAAAGTGCACTGAGATCCCGGTTGTCGATTAGTTGCGGTGGAAAACGGCAGCCATTGGTCACAAGACCGTCGTGCTGGAAACCTCCACCCATGCACTACCGGTCAAACAGATGAACCAATGGCGGAGCATCCTCCAAGACATCGGTGTGCGCCTGTCAACGCAGCCAAAGAGCAACCTCATTTCATATTTTCAGCTCCTCTACCGTAACAGCCCTGGGTTCCTCCCTGGCGGACCTGGCGGGGATCATCGCGAACGACGGTGGTCTATAGAGAGGCACGCAGTGGACTTCAAAAAAAAAGCCATATTTTAGACTCAACCACCAAAATTAGCCACCACGTCGGCAATCAACCTTGGCATCAAAAAGATCAATTCGCACATATCATTGACCCTCTTCGAAAACCAAAGTGATTGTATTACCAATAAGTCATTTCCTCCTCGTTTTCGTTTACTTTTACCAGCCGGTCAGGCATTATTTCCACGGAAAAAAAGGGGGTAGGCGCTAGAGTGTGCCCTTTTTCTTTTTGTCCACTGGGTGAGAGGGAACATGGGAAAGTACCTAGTAAGGTATCTGCATGATACCCCTGCGTAAACTCTGGTCAGTGCTTCATCGTGAGATTGCCGCATTAGATATCTGTCAAGTTGGCAAACCTTGCTCCTGGACACTGACGATTGTGGAATTAGTAAACCACCCCCGTTATGCATGGAAGAACGGCCGCTTGATCTCTCTGCGGATCCAACCTTGCTTCTTTACCGCCACTAATGTAGAAAGACGTGCATATGACGGTCCCGTATTTCCAGCTCCAAACGAGCCCTCTGGCGGAAAACACAGCTGCATGCCGGAAAAGCAACAATGATGCGAACAGACATCAATGTCAGGGATCCTCAACGGTGAGGCCATCGACCTGTGCAAAGCAAGTGTGGCGTCTTGACCAGCAGAGCAGCTGACCGATATCTTAGTAGGGTATGGAGTTCGGGGTTGGCCATGGCCGGAAGAACGGTTCAAAATCCTAACCTCTAATTAGTGGGAGGCGGCAGCCGTCTCCTAGGGCCGAGGCCTACGTCGAGACATGCAAAGATCCATAAAGCGCTTCTACTGACTATACGGCTTTTTTACCCCTCCGGCACTTTCCATGGTATTTCGATCAGTGATCGGCAAGCAAGCGAGCGCGTGGCTGCAGCTCATGGCGGAACGACAAGCAGCTTTTGACACCTGCAATACGCTGGTATCAGCGCCGATGGGCATGCATATTTTCCTCGCCTGCATGGGATTGCCGGATCGCTGGCTACAATCGGATCGTTGGCTATAATCTATCTCCCTGGCGCCCAGGATATCGACGGGAGCGAATTTGTGGCGCGTTTGCGCTTGCGTTTCTACCAGGGAGGAGAAACGAACACAAATCAATTACAAAGAAAAAGAAGAAGAAGAAGAAGTACGCAAAAGAAGTGGGCAGTGAAAAGAGGAGTTCGCCATTGGAACTTCTGGAGTCTTTCCGGGACTGCATCGGCTCCATCTCGAAGACCCCTACGCCGGGATGTTTTCTTGTTCTTTATCGTTGTCTTCAGTACGGTCTTGGAGTACCTGGGGTTTATGATGATGCTGATGACCATGGACAGACAGGCACACATGGTGCTTGTCACCACCGGGCAGGATACCTGTTCCATGCAGACACGGCGAGAGAGAGCGAGGGTGAAGAGTACTGAATCCGTGACTTCATGCCGAGGATATTTTCTTTTTACCTGTTGGTGTGCAAAGCGTTGCACTTACAGCAAAGCTGCCTTGAGTATGGAAATAGAGAAATCTCACGGTGGCCCGAGTTTGGCGTGACCGGCTAGTCCTCTGCGCAGGTCTCGAGATGGATCGGTGCAGCCAAGCCCCCGCTTCTCGCGTTTGCATTTCTTGCTCTCTGTAATCCCGGGACTCGACATTTTCTTTTCTTTTCCCATCAAGGCATGACCTGTACGCGACGGGGAGGTTGTCACCGGCTCCTAGCGTGGGCGATCGATCGAAGGGATAGAAACGGGGCCCATTTTGCGAGAGGAGGGTCGCTACGCTAGGATTGTCCTAGGTATACATACTACCTTGAGAGAAGCGGCGGAGACATTGAAGACACGCACTGTGGAGCGCATGGGCTCCAGAAACATTTCTTATTCTCGCAACCAAGACGAGAACGAAGGAACAGAAGAAGGAAAAAAACGACCATAACGGTATGTGCGTACAGGGGTTTGTCACAAGACCCTAGGCCGAAAAGCGACTGGCTGGCCTTGGGTAGAAGAGTCACTAATCAACCTTTGACTGAGGCCGATTTGGGAAGAGCGTCGTCAAAAGAGCTGCAGGTCGCTTCAAGTCCGGCCATAAACATCAAGCCAAACGGGCCGCATGGTTAATGATGCTAAGATGGGACTCTGGATTCAGGACAGGGTATGGGATAGGTAGGTAGAGCTTCCCCACGATGCTCGCTTCGGCTTCGCGACTCGGTTGGCAGGATCTGAATAGCTAAAGAGATGCAGTGGCCGATTACTGAGCAGGAGCTGAAGACGGAGAAAATGCACTGGGCGAAAGTTGGTTGAGTTGGTTGGACGCGACGCGGGGGGGTGGAGGCGGACGACAGCCATGAAGAAGGAAAAAGCAAGCATGAGCGACGGGTGTCGTGGTTGTTGCGTGGTTGTTGCGTGAATGGAGACTACCTACATATTGACGTCGGTTTGTCAACGGCTGAAAGTGGCCTAGGAACGTGCTGACAGCGGTGGCCACAGGGCTCTCTGGGGATGCTCCCACGGAGTCGATGGCTTCTCTGTAGGTACCCAGGTGAGGTCAACGCATTGAGGTGAGCTGTGGTAAGGCACCTTACGATGTCACCTCATCTCATCACGTGCAAGGGAACCCTTCGAGGTTGCGGGAGATCAAAGAGCCAGAGCCATCTGCCGGAGCCAGAACAGGTCATTTCATTGGCTGCTGGGCATTTGTCGTCGGGACCGGATCCGCCTTCCCGGTTGAGCTAAGCCGCTAAGGTAAGCTGCCGATGGGGCCACGCATGGTCGAATGAGGAGGCGTCGCTCCCAACGACAGGTGCCCCCTAATCGCGAGTCTCCCTCCCTACCTCACCTTGAGCTCCTCGTGGCCGCCTCAGACGACACCTCCCCATCGCGACGTTATCAACCGTGAGCTTTCAGCAAGGCCATGGTCTTGCTGCCGTACCATCCTGCGCACACGACTCACCTGACCGCCCTTTGTTTGCTTCTTCACTTTGCCCGTCTGTCCCGCTGTTCCAATTCTGCAGTTGCCTATAATCCATCGCACTGACCACATCCAGGTGGCCAATTGGGGAATCACGGACGTCGCTCCCGAGGCCTGGGATCGCTACCGCCGCATGTGTCGAAGAAGGTCCCTTCTTTCCTGCATCTGCACCCGCCATACTGCCGCAGGTCGTAATCGGTCCATCCAACCGCCTTCTACTGCAGGTTTCACTCTGCATCGTCCAGCTGTAGGCTAACCTTGGTTTGCCCGCCTGATAGCGCCGCTTCGAAAGCTGCATATCATACCATCCACTTCGAGAAACCAGCGCTGCATCCATGGAATTGCACCCCCGGATGTGAAACCCATCACCGCCTTGACGTACTATACTTTGCGTATTACACACCCTCCTTTCCCCATCCGCGTACGGGCTCTGTGCCCGGTTGGTGTCTCGGTGCTACCTCCGGGCAAGTTGTGACTGGACATAGCTAGCTGCGGCTTTCAAACCAAGCAGTGTCGGGCATCAGCTGCACAAAAGCCTTCAGCGGACCTTCGTCTCCGGAGGAGGGACTGCCCCTCCTTTCAAACACGTCGGATCCCTCCCGCCACTCTCATCGAACATTGCTCAAAGTCGGCTCTACCCGGGCCCTATAGCAGCAAATATGGCACCTCGCCAAGGTGGCTATCTCCGCGTTCCGGGACAAGAAGAGGACCTTTGTCGGCAGCCTCGCCGCAGCCGATCCGGTTCCGCCGGCCGGAGGCTCAAGGCCTTACCCAGCGAGAAGCCGCTCCCGGCCCTTCCGCCGTCGACGCCCACGTCAGGGGCGGCCTTTGTCGACATTGATCTCGACGGCGGCGGCACCCACAGCTCACCCAGCAGCCGTCGTCGCGCCACCATCGCAATCGCTCTCGCGCTGGCTGTTGTGGGATGCATGCTTGCCTTTGTGGTCCTTGGGTTCGCCTGGGATAACGGCGGCGTGAGAAGGGGCCCGAACGCGCTGGACGGCCTAAAGAACCCGGACGATTGCCCGTGTAGGCCGGACGATGACGTGCCGCAGTATTTCAGGACGAGTCCGGAGCTGTGGGCTGGCCCGACAGCAACCGGTAGACCTGCCTTCATGGCGCAGACAAGAATTCTGCCGACGGGTACCTTTGTGCCGAATGCGCCGCTGCAGACGGACATCCCTATCGAGGGGATGGGGAGCAAGAATGAGAGTATTTTCAACATGATGGGGTAAGTCGAACGACACATCACTGGCGAGTTGGAAAAGAGTGAGTGCTAAACGTCCGGGTGTTTAGATATCTTACGCCGTATCAGCCGAGCCCTGGGTTTGGCGTAGAGGAGTACGCGCTGCCAGAAGGAGCCGACATTGTTCAAGTTCAGGTAAGCACGTCAGAACTAGCCAGGTGTGGACTTCAGTGGCTGTCTTTCCATGCCACGATGGAGGATGCTCAGTCTTGCTGACTCATGACAGATGCTCTCTCGTCACGGATCTAGGTATCCCACCATGGGATCCAATGTCGCCGATTTTGGGCAGCGCATCGCAAAGGCTGGCAAGAAGTTGAATGCCAAGGGGGCTCTGAAGTTCTTGAAAAACTGGAAATACCAGTTGGGACATGAGATCCTGGTTCCGAAAGGTGGGTTTGATCGAGACATGGTTTCCGTTCAAAGTGGCTGACTTTTTGTTCACAGGGCGTCAAGAGCTCTTCGACTCTGGTGAGTGACTTGAGACTAGACAGGTCGCGCAAAGACTTGCGGCATCAAGACTAATTGCCACTTAGGGATTTTGCACTCGTATATGTATTCGTCGCTGTATAATCCGAATAGCAAGATCATTGTGCGGACAACTGTACGTCGAGAGTATTGGCTACCAGGTTTCGGAATGCCGGCGACTGACACGCTTGTAGACGCAAGACAGGATGCTCAAGTCAGCCGAATACTGGCTAGCGGGTTTCTTTGGTCTCGAATGGTATAGTCGTTTACTTGATGCGGTTCGAAGTCCACAGCTGACTTTTGCATCAGGACTAAGAATGCCACTATCGAGGTTATCATCGAGCAAGACAGGGCGAACAATTCGCTCGCGGGTTATTTGAACTGCCCCAACGCCCGCAAGCAGAATGGAGGCGATGATGCCGCCAAGGTTTGGATCTCAAACTACCTGGCCAATGGTAAGCCTACCAGCTGCAATGCTTCGTAGTCATACACTCTGCTGACGCCCTCCTTCAGCTACTGCTCGTTTGCGAGATCTGGCGGAAGGATATGACTGGACCATTGATGACACCTACGCGGCTCAGACCATGTGTCCTTACGAGACTGTGAGTGAGAGAGAGCTTCTATGCGGGACACGGAAAAGAGTCGCTATTGACTGACCTTCAACACAGGTGGCCTACGGCTTCAGCGTCTTTTGCGACTTGTTTACATACGAAGAGTGGGTTGGCTTCTCCTACTCCGTCGATCTTATGTTTGCCGGCAACAACGCGTTCCAGAACCCCACAGGCGTATGTATAAATTCCACACTCCACCGGACAACCCAATATTGACAAAGCTGCAGCGCGCTATAGGCATCGGCTATCAACAAGAGGTCATTGCCCGCCTCCAGAACCACACTCTGGGCTACTCGGGGTCACAGATCAACGTCACATTAGATAACAACACGGTCACATTTCCGCTCAATCAGAGCCTCTACTTTGACTTCTCCCACGACACCAACATCGCCTCGATCCTAACGGCCTTTGGTCTGAAGCAATTCGCTCAGCTCCTCCAGCCGACGGAGTACCCGGGCCAGCACAACTTCACCGTCTCGCACATCACACCCTTTGGCGCCCGGCTCGACATCGAAATCATCAAGACCCCCAAGCCGTTTAAGACCGATCGATCGGGGTACGAAAAGGATGGCGGGGAGACCAAGTACATCCATTTCGTCTTGAATCAGAGGACCGTCCCCTTGGGTTGGAGTTTCCCGGAGTGCGACGTCACGAGATTAGACGGCTGGTGCGAGCTGGAGACGTTTTTGAACGTGCAGCAGCATATGCCTGAGCTGGCGGACTATGATAGGGCTTGTCATGGAGACATTGAGACTGTGCCGTACGGGGTGGTGTACGATGGTAGGCCCATGTGAGAATGGGAGCCGGAGCAGGGGTGGTGAGGGAATTGTGACGATAGTGTGGTTCGACTAATGGTTGTGTATATATATTATATTCTGGTTTTTTCAACAGTGCATTTGTGCCTATGTACCTTGGGGTTTTGGGAAGTTCTGAATAAATCATTGGTTTAGCCTCGGCGCATATCAATTGCTTTGATGTTTTCACGGTCGACCTGTGGGTAGAAAGGCGCCACGAAATCGCGCACAATACCATTATGTTATTTTTATATATATCTTGTTCCACGTCCTCTAAATATCAATATCAGCTGTGGACTGCATTAATCATGCAAATCTCCTCTTCATAGACGCCCCACACGGGCATGTCTTGATCGGTGCCGAAGTGACATGGTAAGAACGGGGTTAAAACCGGCCTATGCGGCTACTACTTGATTCATACTCTCACCTTCACAGTGATACTCCTAATTAAGAGATGAAAAAAAAATGTAATTTTTGATACAACAAGTTTCTAGCTTCAAGATGATATTCAGCTGGCCACAAGCTACACAATGTCTGGACACTGCTGACATTGGAAACCACCCGCTATCCTCAAGCAAAGACAGTCACTCACCCTCCACGTCCGCCGCCCTCAAGTGAAGACAACCGAGTCGAGTCACATCAGGAAACAATCCCCGCCTATTTTTTCAAGTGATATCATGACCCAGATATCTTTCATGAGATTAGGTCCGGCTGCGCGATGTGCGTCGTCTGCGTCGCACGGCTGCCGTACCGCCTCCATCTACACCTTGACGGTCTCAAGCCATCACATACGACCATACCCATTGGAAAACTCGGGATCCCGTCCGCTCTCCCATAGATAAGCTAATGAGGGCCGGATTAGTAGTTGGGTCGGTGACGACCAGCGAATACCTGGTGTTGTATGTTTTTGACAATTTTTTGACGTCTGTAAGTGGGTTTTATCCAAGCAGGGCACCTGCATCCATGGTGCTGTTTTGAGGCCACGCTACGTACATCATGGCATGGAAAGCCGGATGAGCCAGGCAAAAGGAGAATGTCTGGGGCTTGTGGAGCTCTACCATTCCGTTATAGCAAAGTTGGCTTTTTTTCCCCCTCCCTTGTGAGGATTTTGGCTGGAGTGGCATGGGCGGCGTCCTAAGCATCACCAAGCCTGTGAGAGTAGCAGTCATTGAGCGTGGCCGCGAATAGGCAGGTAACGAAAACATGCGGTGGGTTGCTGCAGACTTTATTCAACGGAATTACGGGGTAACACTACTAGAAAGTTTCCTAGTGGCCAAATTGTTTTGTAACCTTATTACATTAAAAATTGCCAGATGCGGAACTTGCTCTCCACAGGGTAAATCGTGATCAACAACATCACAAGTGTGCCTCATCATATATGCACCACTTTTCAATCATGCCATCCTAGAACAAATTTTCCCACCAAGGGTATCAAATCGCTAATCCTGTTTCCTAGAATCCATTTAATCACTAGAGGTGCTGGGACTCTTTGGCCCAACTGCCTCCGCCTCCTCTTGAACAAGGCCTCTGCCCTCGCTGTTGGCAATAGCGCTCTGCAACGCGCTCGTCAGATCGACGTGGAACAGCGGCCTGTTGAGGCCGTGGACGACGACACCCTTCCTCTTGGGGCCGGTTGCTTTCCTTGAGCCCGACGACACGGGGTTGATTTGATCGTATGCGCCACCGTCCTTGCCCGCCTCCTCGTCTCCGAATCTCGCACTCCTCGTGTGAGTCAAAATTTCCTTCTCATTAGCCTCCTTCTCCGCAACCGCGGCCGCCGACTCGGAACCTCCAATCTCGGCGACGCTGAAGATGGACTTCCACTGGTGCTGCGTGCCGTCGCTGCGATCGACAGGGTAGCCGAAGCCGGCGGCAACGAGCGCTCTCTTGGTCCACCTGTTGTTGATGCAGGCAATGTGCCAGTTCACTTTTTCGGGGGACGAATACCGGTCGAGCTGGTTGCGAACGTCGATGAGCTGTTGGATTGATGTCAAGTCGACATTGTTTACGGAGCTGAAGTCAAGGATGATGGCCTTGAGAGTCGGCCTGTTCTCCTCCTCGTGCATCTGAGCTTGCGCCTTCTTGGCCTTGCGCGACGGGCCGGGGTCATTCCAGGGGCGGTCGCCCAACCTTCCGTAAGACTGCAGGTTCGTTCGGCGTGTCCGGGCGAAGATGTAGTCAGTGAGATACTCAAGGGAGTGGCTGGCATTCGGGTAGTTGAAACCCTCGGAGAAACGGTAGATGAAAATGCCAGGATACGGCTCGTCCAGTGAGACCTCGGGATTGGATCCATCGCCGTGATCGATGGGCAGGAAAACGTTACGGGCAGCGTTGTCGCTAGCATTAAAGGTACCGTACTCGCCAATGACTTGTCGGTGGTCTTCGCCAATGACATGGTCGCCGACGACAGAGTGAATCTTGACCTTTCCAAGGAAGCGTCCCTGGCTCCGGAGAATGCGCCAGAGAAGCAACACGGCAGAGATACAGATTGTGGCGTAGATTCCGTTCTCGATGGAAGAGAAAATAGTGACAAAGACACCAATGAAGAAGATGACAACTTCAAGCGGGGAGACGCGCCAGAATTGGTAGACCGTGTTCGGCGGCGTAATCAGATCGCCAACGGCGTGGATGATAACTGCAGCCAGCGATGCGCTCGAGATGTAGAAGAACACGGCCGTAAGAGCGTAGATGGCAAGCAATACGATGAGACCAGTGATGACACCCGCAAAGGGAGTTCTGACGCCGGCCTTGGACTTGATAGCGGTACGGCTGAACGAGCCCGTGGATGGGTAGCCTCCAAGGAAGGGGGCAATGACGTTGGTCACACCGATGGCCACAAACTCCTGAGAGGGATTGATAGTGTAGTTGTTCACACGTCCGAAAGATTTCGAAATGGCGACGTGTTCGATGACCAGAACAATGACGCTGGCAGGCAGGAAAGGTAAGAAAGCGCTGATGAGGTGGGTGTCGATTTTCGGGGCGCCAGCATTCTGGAAACCTGCGAATTTGGTTAGCCTTGCGATAACGGCTGGGAGCAAGACGCATTAACTGACCTCGCGGGACGTCTCCCAAAATTTTGAACAGTGGGTTCGATCGTCTATGCATGTTGACCAACCAACTAATCATGGTGTAGAGAAGGATGACGAAAACCGTCCGGAGAGTGGAGAGGAAGAAAAAGAGCTTCGACTTCCGGGGGTATTTCTTGGCCAAGGTCGTAAAGATGAACCGCAGGAGATAGAGCATGGTAAGGGCGGTCAGGCCCATGGCAGCATCTATCTTTGTCTTTGGCAGGGCCTTGAGTGTGTTGATAAAGACAAGGTAGGTAGCATCTCGTGTGTTGACGCCCTTGATGCCCAGTAAGGTGACCAACTGTCCAACAGCGATGCTGATGGCAGAACCAGTCATAAAGGCCGACAGAGAAGTCAAGGAAATCAAGTCGACAATCCATCCCATGCGGATCAACCCGATGAAGAGAATGATAGCGCCAGCAATAATAGCTAGAGCAGAGGCAATCTGGTGACCTGCGTACTGGGGGAAATCTGCTTGGACATCGGTGATGAGGTTACCAACAACGGTAGACATCACGGCCACGGGCTACAGGTCTGTTAGCAGTGTACCGAAATATTTCTGACGGATGATCACATACGCCGATGGTAATGTCCTTGGATGTAGCGAAGAACCAGTAGATAATGACACCCATGAAGGACGAATAGAGACCGAACTGAGGATCAAGCTTTGCAAGCAAAGCGTAGGCCATACCCTGAGGCACCACAACAGCTCCAACAGTGACACCGGCGACCAAGTCACCGAGTAACCACTGCATGTTGTAGTGACCAATCCAGTTGAGGAAGGGGAAAAGAGACCGAACGTATGCGAGGACTTCATGGCCGTCGGGAAGGATGTCAAGAAGCCACTCAGCTGTTGTTGGCTCCTCCTCAACGAAGGTGTCTGAGGACTGAACGGAGAAGACGGATTCGCCGCGCAACATCTCTTCGTTCTCAGGTTTCTCGAGTTTGATGCCCAAGACCTTGGCCAGGCCGTGGCCAATCTTGGTACTTGTGCTCGACATGATGGTTGATCGGACCGGAAACCGTCCAGGAAAGACTCTGAAGGTTACTTGTCGAGCTTGTGGCTACAGAGACGAGTGACACTCAAAACCTGACCCCTGGTTTGGAGAAGATGTCCCAAGGCTATATAGGATTCCCCGGGGATGGTCACCGTGCCACAGGCCTGGGTCAACGGGGGTCGCCGTGGAACTTGGCGGTCGAGGGTGGGCGACAGGAATGGGAACCAGGGTGTGTAGTGGGCAGAAGCTAATGGTGCAAGGCGTGACTAGAACGCCTCCAGTCCTCGAAACTCGACGGTGGTGGCGATTTAAGGCAGGAGGTGCGAAATTGTCGCTACTGAATGGCCCTTGCAAAGTTGCGCAATCGGTCAAAGGGACATTAATTGGTCGAGGCCCTCGAGGGGTCGACTCGGTGATGGGCGAGAGAGTTCCCAACTCAGAAAAATGGCCGTAATTCGGCGGCGTGTGAAAATGGCGACAGAAGCGCTTGCGGCTAGCAGGAAGGGATTAGGAAACCTTCACGCAATAGTGCCGATAAGATATTTGTATCGTGTGGCCTGGACGGTCTTGGGTGACTGATGGGGTTATGCAAACTGAAACAGAAGCTCTTCAAATCTGCCGGAAGCTCTTCGAAGCTCTTCTGAGGCTCTCAGAAGCTCTTCAACATGAGCTGAGGAAGGTAGGCAGACAAGCTTTTAATTGACTGCAGAAACTTCGCTAGTGGAGTGCCAAGGGAGGCTCTTAAGGTATTCCTGCTTGACGAGACGATGGATCTCGTGGGCCAAGAGATGTGGCACCGGGAGGACGGCGGCAGCCAAGAAATGAGCGGTGCGAAAGAGCCGAGGAAAGGTCGACGGCGAGAGCGAGAGGGAAAACTCTGACAGGGGGAGTCTGAATCCCTCAATGGCGCGGATTTAGTAACAACAATGTTGGTGTCAGCAGAAGCTCTTTGTGGTGGTAGGTAGTATCCGCACTCCTCCCGCAGTGTCGAAACCGGGGCGATGTCGCCATCAAGTCTTTGCCATTCAAAGCTTAGTTGAGGCGGCCGATGGAGTCGGCACATGCTGCGAGCCCAATTATCATATACCCACAAGACAAGGGATCTGCTGCGCTCTCTTGCAAACTTGATATCGAATTGGTAATATCAGACGGGCTCGTCCGAACGATTTTCAATAAGCGCCATTGGATAAAGTACTCTCTCTCTGTATTCACACCTCAGCGAACATTTTCCAGCCATGATCAAGTGGAGTAACGGGTCATGCGAAAGATGCGGTCTCGGAGGAGCAGTCGCGTGGTTTCTCTCGCTCTCGGCTTGGCTCACGACGCGGCCCGTCTCAGATACAGGAGCACAGGGAGAAAGCTCGGGTTTCCCTAGGCCAGACTGCCACGATTGGAGAATGCTAATGCTCATCTGTCGTCAGTCATGGAGCCGGGCTAGGCGCTGCCTTGCTAACAGACGTAATGAAATGGAGGGGATGAAAAACCAGAGCTGAGTGTGGCATGATGCACAATACCAAAGTGTTCCCAGTTTGTGCAACACATGTTTCCACGGGGAGGAGACGAGTATCCAAAGAACTACCGCTTTTGGGACGGCACCTACTAGTCTGACCAATGGGGTTCAGCTTCTGCAACTGGGCGATGGTGCAATAGTATCCTTGTTTGAGGTGATGGTAAAGTGGGGTGGATGGCTGCGGAAATGCTCAACATGGTTGGACCCTTCTGAGACACCTTCGCCTTGACTGGTTGCTTGTCTCGCGAAGTGTGGTGCGAAGCTTTCGAAAGTGATGAAGAGCTGGGTTGGCCCTTGACTGATTCGGACCAGAATCTCAGATGGCCATAATCATCGGGACGTGTGATATTGCACCCTTCCTCGTGGTCATTGGACGTGGCGAATCAGACCCGTCGATAATGACGGCAAACTGCGAGATGCTCGAAAGTCTGGAGAGACAGTGGATCCTCAGCCCCAGGCGAAAGACGACGGAATGGGGATCTGGGACAATCTGCTGCAATCTGCGGGAAGAATCCCCAACTACGGATACCTGGCGTCCCGTACTGGAGACTGGAGTTGCCCATTGCTAACAGGATCCGTAAAGCGGATCTGATTACGGATGGCCATCGTCATGGCTCAGCTCGGACCAGCAGCTCAAGACGCAGACGCCAAGCTTGCGACAATGCTGACATAAGACATATTGAGCTCGGACCAGTTCATGAAAGACCGAGGTCTAAAGATTTTCCGTACCCGGCTCGGTAGAGCTGCGCCGCCAGGTCCGAAGACCTGCACGATCCAATGTGAGGTTGGCTCAAAGAGGAAGTTCCAGATCAAGTCACCTAACCTTACTATTAGTATTAAGGTAATCCCGTGGCTGGCCCCAATTTTCCAGGTACCAACTTCGAGGTCCAAGGTCAATTACCGTAGCATTCTCGCCTCCTGAACGACTCTATCGTTGAAGGCTGGAGTCATTAGTGGATGATACGGGTGTTCAAAGCTTGAAAGGGGATTGTGTGCCAACTGAAGGTCTCAGACTTTCAGCTGGCAAAGCTGGCCTGATGCGCCATAACATCAGCAGCAATGGTAGCCGTGGCGGGCATATTGGAATTGACCATTCAGGGCTGGAAGCGTACCTATCGTTGAGCTGTTGGTCAATGGGGAGTTTGGGACGCGAAAAAACACGGGGCACTTGACCGACGCGAGTGCTCAACAGCCCCTCTCTCCCTGGGCAACAAGTCGGGTTGCCTTAGTCAGAAAACAACTCTAAGCCGCCAACATATGCAATGCTTGTCATCTACACCATCGAGACTGCAATCACCAACCTCCTCCTCCCCGCCACGGGCCAAAAATAGCATCCCACGAGGTGTTGGTCACGTCGCTACGCCTGTACTTTGCCCCTATTTTTTTTTCTCTCTTCTGGCGATTCCCGATACCGCGCCCTGCCATTCTTCAAAATACTCTTCGTATAATCCGTTGTATTACCTTGGTGTCCCTCAAAATAGTGAACGTAGCCGGTCCCGTCCTCCATTCGCAAAGATGCCGCCGAGTCCACCAAGAGATCCTGTCGCTCACCCGGCGCACAATTTCGTGCAGTCGCAAGCCAAAACCACCGAATTGCTTCCACCACCCTCGCCGCGTACCCATCGCCTTCGCAAATTGCAATCCGCGCATAACCTTGGCTCCAAAGCTGCCCTTCAGCTTCAGCCCCTTCATCAACCCTCTTTGATCGCGCAGCAGCGCTTGACACAGATCACACAGAGAAACATATCTCCTACGCGGCGCGACCCGAGTTCCTCTTCCACAATGACACGACACACGCGAGGACGATCCAACAGCGATGCGCCAGCGCCAGTCGTTCATCACATGAATGCCCTGGCTACCAGCAAGCGCAGCATGATGGGCATCAGCCCCAAGTACGCAACGATGTCTCTACAGCAACTTATAAAAGAGGGCCCTCCCGAGGGAGAGACTGTTGAGGCTTTGGGCATGGCTCGTCGCAAGATTTTGAGCGAGGGTATCAAGAGCGATAGCGACGGCATGGTAGCTAAACCACACCCTTCACAATCACTCAGCCTGGAGACAAATGTTAACTAGTTACCTCACAGTCAACCTTGCGCATATATGTCTGGCTAATCCTGTTGGATACTCCTGTCCTCCCGACCGATGACTACCTGGGCCTGATTCACCGTGGAGCATCCCCGGCCTACTCCAAAATTCGCAACGACACCTTTCGTACCCTCACCACTGATCCTTTGTTCAGGAGACGTGTGAGCGAGGCCAGCCTGATCCGTCTTCTCAATGCCGTAGCTTGGCGTCTACATGATGCGCGGGAGGAACAGCGAAGGGAGCGACCCAGTACCGGCAGAAGCTCTACATCACAAGACAGCTCGACATCGACGTCAACAGCCACAGCCTACTCGCAAGATCCGGCGTTTTCACCGGGTGCCAGAAACCGCGCCAGGGCTCTGACCTTGACGACAGAGGGCTCTGAATCCAGTCATGCTGCGGAACCAGGAACCTACGTACAAGGCATGAACGTGCTGGCGGCGCCATTTCTGTACGCAGCAAGGAGCGAATCCGAGGCCTTCGTCGCTTTCTACACATTGCTTACACGCGAATGCCCTGGCTACATCCGCGGTGCTATGGACGGCGTACACAAGGGCCTGGCTCTGGTTGACAAGGTCCTTGCGACAGTCGACTCGAAGCTGAGCAGCTATCTGCACTCCAAAGGTCTTGCGGCTGAGATCTACGCCTTCCCCTCGGTCCTGACGTTATGCGCCTGCACGCCTCCGCTTCCCGAGGTCCTCAGACTTTGGGACTTCCTCTTTGCCTACGGGCCCCATCTGAACATCCTCTGTATCGTAGCTCAGTTGATGGGCATGCGGGATCAGCTGATGAGCTCACCAAGGTATGTAATCCAGTCCACTGAAATTCAACTATGTATGCCAACAATCAACCAGCCCCAATAAGCTCTTGCGTTCTTTCCCTTCGCTGCAAGCAGACAGGGTCATTGAGCGGACGCTGTGGATAATAGAAAGAATCCCAGATGACACCTACGTGGCCATAGTTGCACACGCCCACTGAGCGTTTGCACCTGTATCTCGAACAAAAGAGATGAATTGCGTGGAGACTATGACTAATGGTAGAGGAGTACCGCCTCAAGAGGGTGGTGAATACTCTTTAGGAAGGGCGATGTCTGATGAATGTTGAATGTTGAACGACGTGTACTTGTACGATGAGACGACCTTACGACTTGACGATTGAACACCAAAAACGGGAAACGAGATGGGAACTTCATGAAAGAGCGCCATGGTAGTAAAAGGGAAAGGATAGCACGGCTCAATGAGACATACGGGAAAAGGAACAGGACACTCGCATCGGGTGGCAAATTTAATTGATACTTAGGGTTACAATCGAGATCATCTACCATTTATTTCACCACGAAGAGGACAAATACTCGACTGATCTTGTCGTAATAGGCTCTTGTCAATGCTCCGTCGTACCACAGAACGCTACGCAATCCCGGGCTCGTAGAAGAAGTTCGAGATGGTACCTGAATTGCCTTAGTGTTGTCTACCACGTGACAAGTAAGTCAGGTGAATGCTTGCGATTCCAGTATAATCTCTTGACGACAAAATAAAGCGGCAATGGCTGTTGTGGACAAATCGAACCGAAGAAGATTGGGGCTCGAAGAATCCGGGGTTAGAAAACGGAGCGAGACAGACAATACCGATACGTAGACGGAATTAGAGGCGTAATAACCACCTCATCTCATCCTCTTTTCCCATTGATCGTGCTGACTGGGGCCCAGGCGGACTCTTGCATCGGTGTTGTGGCCTACATCGCATGGCAACGAATGCAGGCCAAGCCTGGTCCCTTCTCGCCTGATGAATTGCTTGCAATAATCCCGTTCGAGGCACCTCGGTGAAGTCCATGATACTATGATCCGAACTGTGTCGCATGCTGTATCGGCAGCGACCTCGACCGCTCCCTGTTCGATCAAGCTAACCCATGGGTACTCGTTGTATGATATAATCATCATGAGTGACTGATTTTGGATTACATTTCACAAGAGGCATTACAAGGCAGATTGAGCGCCTTCCACTCTCCTAGCCAGCAGGTGGTAACAGATTTGAGGATTCGTAGTAGTTCTTTCATATTTACGACTCTTGAAATGCTTTCGTGATACGTGCATTCAAGGTGTTGGGAGGAGTACTCTCAACAATGGTACAAAACGCGGGCTCTTCTTTCGTCTAAGAAGCCCGGGAAGGAAGCCCTGTGAGATGGTCATTTTCCTCTTCTTCTTCTTCTTCTTCTTCTTCTTCTTCTTCTTCTTCTTCTTCTTCTTCTTGGAGCACAACCATGTATCCGTGTATGACGAGTAGCTACTTGATGCTTAAGGCTCATCCATCAAAGATCAAAGTGAGCGGGGATGGATTAAGCTGCAATAGCAATTTGATGACACACAATCCTGGACGGGCTTCTTGCTTAATCTTTCCGCCGCCGTAGAACTGTTTTCATTGTCTTTGCTGGGAGGCAAAATTGTTCAGCAGGAGTGCTCATTAGCCTGGCTCCCTCAGACCTACGTACAGAGAGACTCTGTGCTTCATAATGCACGACCAGTTGGTACGGACAACCTTTCGCAGACGGGAGTGTCTCGCAATACCGCAAGCTAAGAGACTGGGAATAGAGGACACTAAGTGGTCTCAATATCGGAAATCCAGTCCACGACTTTGTGTGAAGCGATATGTTTCGCACGAATCCAAAGCCCCAAGGCCTTAGCCAGCCTCACCAAATCAGGTGCAGAAATGGGACTGGTCTAACCTGAATTGAACCGACTGCATTGGCTCATCAAAGTAATCTGTTGCCGTCATTGGGCTACTAAGGTATCTAGTCACCTTGCTATCATTTTGCTGTTGATGAGGTCGCGTGGTAGCATTCCGTTGCAAGTCACGTAGGTGGTCTCTCTACGCAAGCAGCGAGGCTCGAGCAGGTGAAGAGTGCGGGTGGTCGTAACCACGATCAACCCGAAAGTGTCACTCACGAGGCAATTCAAGGCACGTTCATTCGCGACGAGAATTATCTACTAGGCGGGATCATCACCGATAGTCGCACTGCGGTTGGCGCATCGACGCACGCACCATCACGGCTACTGTTGTCCCCGCAACAGGGCCCGCGCCATCGAGCCAGACGATTGATGACGATGAGCACGGGAGAGCCCAGGGCTAGACGTGGAGGGTTCAGGTGAGTGCAGCTGTCCCGTCCTACGCAGCGAGGGATCAGCGGCCCAAAGTGACAGCGGCCAATGAGTGTTAACAGACAGGGGAGGGAATGAGCTCTGGCTAGGCCGTGGCTCAGCTGACGCAGTGTCTTGGGGCTATCAGTCAGCAGTTCTCTTCTGCTCATCACACCAGAGGCTGAAGAAGGATGAAAAGCAGCGGAAAATGGCGAATCGGAGTCGGAAGAAACCTGCTCAAAAGGACGGCGGCTTTTCTCTTCAGAGTTCTCGCAGCGTATTGGGGATGAGATTGGCTGCTTCCCTACTATATCCCGGACCCGAGCAGGTATCGTCGTCATAACAAAAACGATCCAACAAAAGGGCGAGAAGGGCGTGGCAATGTACGGTTTGGCGGCGAAGGTGAGGGAAAGAGGCCAATGATCTCATCGTTCGACACCCGACAAGTGATCGCGGGATCGAGGGTGCGGAACGTTGGATGTAACTTTGGTTGCCGTAGGAAATACTCCGCGCCGTAAGTCGTTTCTGCTTTGTCGATTTTGTGTTCTGTTTGGATGGTTCAGCCACATTTAGGTAGCATCGTCTGCATGAAGTGCCACCCCAATGATTTCCAATTTAGGTGTCTCGCCAGCTCCCGGGGTTACAAAAAGGGCACTAGTATGGGGAGCTAGAAAAATTATGGCCGAATAGGGACGGACCTGGCTCCGAGGTGATTCGTCACGGATTAATAGCTGACCAAAGTAGAAGTGTGGAATACCCAAGACGAAGTCGTTTGTGGTTTGCGACGGAGCCGTTCCTATCCCTTCATTGGCCTAGTGACTGACTCGTCCTTGTGCCTACTTCGATGTTTTGCCTGGGCAGAAAGTTGGTAACCATGGCCGTGGGTTTCTTGGGCGCGATTCGGTGAGGACATTAATTAGTCAGACCAATTCGCGGTCTGAATCCCGGTGGCCGAACAAAGAAGAGCGCTGCCTTCTCCGCCGTGTCCCTCAGAAGTTGTAAGCGAAACTTGTGCGGTGGATGCTAGCCGCTCATCAAAGAAACTTCAGCCTCAGCCCAAGCGACTTCGGAACTGGTTAAGGCAAGGCAGAGCGGGCAGGGCACAGCCAGACGAGGCTCCGGTGGGTTGACAGAAGACAAGCATCATGGCGGGTGCCTGGCAACGATGTGTTGATTATAGTACGGATACCAGTCGTCGTGCGGCCCGTCTGGAGCTATGCTTTCTCCGCTGACTCTCTTCTTTTCATTCATCGTCGTGTTGAGAGGCGATTGATTGTATTGCGGCTCAACAATTGGAAAGCGAGTGCTGCTAAGAACAAATCAGCCGAAGCGATCGATCTCGTTCTCATTAGCTTCATGCTTGGGCGAGTCGATCCGGAAAAAGGTCAGCTCATCGCCTGCACAACGCTGAGGGCGTGTTTAGGTACAATCAAGGTAGGTACTCCCGTCCAGGCCTGCGGAGTTTACGCAGGTAGCCCCGTAGCGGGTAGGTTGTGAGGCGTTTGTAACTGGAGAGCTCTTGGCCAGGTAGGTTCCTCGGCAGGCCATCAGCCACGGGCGCTCCTCGTCTCCTGTCGTCCGCTGAACCACACATGCTGCTGCGTGGGAGAGAAGAGAGGGGCGATGAACCAAGGGCACCTGGAGCCTGCAGCTGGCAGCCGTAAGCAGGGCGAGCGAAGATGGTGGGACGAGGGAAGCAAGTATCGATGACTTTGCCATCGGTAGTGCGGATGCAAAGCCACGTCGGGTTACGAGGTAAAAAATGGAACTGGGACCTGATGTTCCCTGCCCGAGAACCTATGGGAAGCCATCGAGTGGGTACTAGTGGATACGGAGATGGACTTTTTAGCCACTCGCGTGTGTCCCAGACTCCCAGCAAAGGGAAGAAGGGGAGGCTGGGGCATGGGGCTCTTGATTTTCTTGCACAGCCACCGCGGGGGCTGACCGGCCCTTGCTTTCGGGCTCCATTCTCTCAGGTATCCTTCCCTTCCATTTCCCTCCTCCTCGCCATTCAGCCTGGTTCCTGTCGTATTGCTCTCATGACCATTAAGTACGGCCCTTCGTTTTCGGAATGCCGCAGTTGTTACGGCATGTCGAGCTCAGAGCCGGCGCGAGGCCTGTTTTCTGTTGACCCAATATTGATTCTGATGGTGTGGCGTCGGGACAGCCGCAAGATAATCCAAATATGCATCAACAGAGCGTGGCGTAACCAGAGAATGCCACAGCGGACTGATGGAGGGGAAACAGAGAGAGAAACAGTGTGTGTATGTGCGCGCGCGCATGGGTGTGGCTTAAGAAGAGTGTATGTCTGTGTACAAGGGCTGGGGAGAAGCCGCCTGGGAGAAGTTGAGGTGGGTGGGCAATGTATCGAGTACACTCATTCCTCGATATTCAGCTACAAGTATCCCGTACTTCAGTCAGCTCTGTCGGGTACCATAAGGAGGTGCGATGGGGTACCTATCGCGCCGGGTATGGAGGCAAGGCAGGGAAAGGGAACCTGATTGTTGGGTTCTGGGAATACCTGCCTTCCATTGCCTTACCTTTGGTAGCTGACAGATTTAAACAACAGCACTGGCGACAGGAGCAGTCAGGACGGATCATGTTAAGAGTTCCGGTTTCCTCCTCCCGTCGTTGGGTCCTGTCAGTTGTCTCTCAACGTCGCCGCGCTGCCGCAGCCCGAGAACGGACTGCCTTTCCATATGTAAGTAGGTAGGTACCTCGTCTCGCGGCGGCTTACCTAAGCTCGGCAGGCAGGTAGATACGGATACCTCTGTCGTCCAGTTCCTCAGGTGGTAAGGTAACGTGCGGCCGCCCCAGTGTGTGTCCGTACCTCCCGCACCCGCCGCCCGCCACCTGTTGTGGCAGAAACCGCAAGCCCCAACTCGCCCTCATTCGCAGACGCCGTCACACCTCTCTCACTCGACTTTCTGACCATTTGCCTTACTCTATCTTGCTGCACCCGCCCTCCACCCTTCCCTTTTCCTCCAGCTTCTGCCACACTTGGAATTCAGTTCTCTTTTCCCTCTTCTTCAACATCGCTACCGCCAGCTAAAATCCCCTCCGCCACTGGATTTGCGCGCGTCTACAATCTCAAACGAATTACTCGCCATCGAGACCGGCTTGCGTCAGCCATACTTCAATCCCGCCCAACTCGGTTCCGCCACATTCCACCGCGACTCGTCCGCTCGTCCCGTCAAATTCGGGGTCGTTCACGAACAAGAACCGCCACGTGTGGCTGAACAACTCAGAGCTCCCATGAATTGTCATTGACCATCAACAACGACGACGCGGTCGCATCGGAGCTTCCCTTTCCAATTCAAAACCCCAATTAATCGCTTGATGCTTTCGCCCGCTCATGGCCTCGGATAACGGTCCCATTGCGACCGAAGCCCCTCTTCTGGCAGCGACGACGCCGGTCGCATCAGACACTTTCGCGCTTGGGGGAGATTCTGCTCGCACCAAGTCGCTCAAGAGGGCGCGCGAGTCTACTCCTACTTCGCCCACGTCTGGTGTCGACCCTCCCGCCGAAGGCGCCGTTCCCCCTGTCGCCCCTTCCATCGACTATCCCTCTCCCACGAAGTCCGCTCGCTTTGCCTTGGCATCATCCCGAAGCTCACCGACACCATTGACAGCCGCCGCCGCCCTCGAAGCTCTCGAAGAGGAACGCAAACGCGAACAGCGCCTCAACCCGCCCGCCTCAAGTGACAACCCAGTTCATTCCGTGCTCTCCGTGCTTGCCGGTAGTGTCGCCGCCATGAGCCGACCCGACGAAGCACCGCAAGCTCCTACGGCTGCCATGGAGGTCACC
Organism: Colletotrichum orchidophilum; assembly: GCF_001831195.1. Classification (NCBI taxonomy): domain Eukaryota; kingdom Fungi; phylum Ascomycota; class Sordariomycetes; order Glomerellales; family Glomerellaceae; genus Colletotrichum; species Colletotrichum orchidophilum. Next base: position 5,883 of record NW_019173201.1, on the reverse strand, counting down.
AGCAAGGCGCCCGAACCTGTATCAATTCCACAGGTTAGCAATGCGCCCGCAGAAGCCGTAGAGATAAGTCCGCAAAGCGCAGCGAGCGCAGCTAGCATTGCAGGCGCTTTGGTGACGGCCAGTCCAGGCCCGATGGAAGTCGATCCCAAGATGAGCGAACAATCTCAACAGCCACAGCATCAGCCCCAACCGCCGCACCCGGCCCCGGTTCACGATGAAAAGAATACGCCCGGATCACTTTCATATCCGGGTTCGCTCCAAGCCGCCGCCATGATGCCCGCACCACCGGCGCGCGGCATGAGTTTCCCCATGCCGTCGCCTGGACACGACTCTCCGACTCAATCCGGCAAGAAGCACAAGTGCCCGTTTTGCGACACGGAGTTCACACGTCATCACAACCTCAAGAGCCACCTGCTCACGCATAGCCAGGAGAAGCCGTACATATGTCAGGAGTGTAACATGCGCTTCCGACGCCTCCACGATTTGAAGCGTCATAGCAAATTGCACACAGGCGAGAAACCCCACATATGCCCCAAATGTGATCGGAAGTTTGCCCGAGGCGACGCGCTGGCTCGGCACAGCAAAGGCGCCGGTGGCTGTGCCGGCCGCCGGTCCAGTATGGGCAGCTTCGACCAGACTGACGACTTGGATGACCCAAGTATGCATGATGGCGATGATTCAATGGCCGGCATAGTGTATGCCAACGAAGAAGACTTGACGGAAGAGGAGAGGCGCCTGAGTTTACCGAGCATCAAAGCGCAGCATATTGCAGGTGGACCGGGCAGCATCGATGGATATAACGCTCATTCGCGTACCTATCCGCCAGCAGGTCCACGACCCGGCACTGGCGGGCTCTACCCGCCCAATGTTGACCGCGGCACAGCAAGTTCAACCACGTCTCCAAGCATGCCCAATAGCATCGCTGGTGCTCATACACCGAATACGAGCGTGTCTTCCGTGCCCGTAAGCGGCGCTTCTGTCTATTCACAAAGTGGCATGACAGAAAGTCCGAAACCATTGAGCCCTGGGCACGACACAAACAACATTGCTAGACAACGTTCGCCAAGTCTGACTCAGCAGTTTCAACAGCAGCAATTTGGCCGCAGGCCTTCTGACAGGAACACTTCGCCAGGTGAGTTGTGTTTCCCGAAATTTGCGCCTGTTGTTCGATTATGTGCTAATACTGTTTTGTAGCGTTTGCTGCTCCTGGATCACAGACCGGCGCGGCGCCGACAGGAGCCGCTCATGCCCGTGGTTCCAGCGGGACGCAGCCTGGAAGTGGGGCCGAGAATGGCGGCAACATGTTCGCCACGGACCCGGGCGTCTGGGCGTACATCCAAAGCCTTGAGGACAAGGTCAAGCAGCTATCAGACAAGGTCACAGCTTTTGAGAAGGCAGAAAGCGCGAAGCAGGCGCAAATCGGACTACTGACGAGCGAAGTCACTGGGCTCAAGAAACAATTGGAAGCCCGCGGTGACGAAGCAACGGAGGTCAAAGCATAATGCAGCACACGCAGGTACAAACGATGGCATGTTCTCAGCTGTCGGCGCAACCTATCACCTATGTAACAACGACGAAATGTTTCTGGTGGGGAGCAGGCAAGAGGGTACCTCATGCGGCGGCAGCAGGAGGACAAATTGGCGTTTTTCACTCATTGTCGGCGTCTTGATTTCTCATCTCTCGTTTATCACACCAATGTTTCTGCCTCTCTGACCCATCAGTTAGCAGGGCGACCCGTCGTCCAGGGGGAAGGCGTTTTATTCAGGGGCACTGGTAGAAGTGCACGGTGGACCTCGATGTGAAAAAAGTTTTGAGTTGGTCCGTCGTTGGAAAACGGGCCGAGTCTCATGCCATGTCCCAGGATTTTCTTGCGACGGGCTTTTCCTTCTTCATTCTGGTAGTGTTTTCCTGAGGATGCTGATACCAGCTCTTCCCTCTTATGTATTATAGCGGTTGTTGCAGATGTCTAGCCTCGTGGCCGTAGGTCTTCTTTGAGAAGACAGAATAGTGGAAATTCAGTGCCATTTTAGACCAACGTCACCGTCTCGAAAGGTCTATCCAACCTTGACATCTAGCGACACTTGAATGGAGCAGATTATATCCGCGTGAATCTGGCGGTCTCGGAAGTTGATAGGAATGGGACGATCCGGCCTAGGCATCTTTCTTTGGTTGACATGGTCGGTCACAGTCACGGTGATCAACATCCGTTGTTACAGCCAAAACCATTCAATCTCGGCACATGCTCCTGCTTGCTCCCCCCTTCTCTACTACTAGACTAGAGTCGTTGCGATAAGTCGTCACAAGGGCCTATGCAAGGGATAATCGACTCACGATGGCGTTCCAACAAGACACTGGAAACTGTTCGGGGTCGACATTTACCCCCTTCGCTTCGGATACAACATTCACGACTCACAAGACGAGGGGCGATGAGAAGCCATGCTATCAAGCCGAAGCCAAAGCCCGGAAAGAGCTTGCGGCTGTATTCGCAGCAGAGCCCAAAGACGGGAGACTGGAAGAGCTCCAGTCGAGTTCGAGAGGGAGCGACGTGGAGTTTTTTTGGCCAACTTCTTTAATCATTTTGTTTATAAGGCACCGCAATGCTTTCCCGCCAAGTACACCGCGAAGACACTCACACTAGTGGAAAGAGGTACTCGCCCTTTGCTTTGTGGCAAGGGATATATCAGCTTGGAAGGGGTGGGAAAGGGAAGGGAGGAAAGAGACAACCGCCAACCCCCTGGATCGCGATTACAGAGCCTGACCCCTCTCTTGAGCACTCTGGGAAAATCACGAGGTTGCAAACGACCAGGTGCGGGTGGTTGTCAGAAATCCCGTCGATTTGGTACGGACTTGCGCCTGACTCAACGGTTGCGCCATGGCGGCAGCCATTTCGCACAATCAACATGGATCAAGCGACGGCCGCTGACCAAGTGTCGCCGGTAGTCGTTGGAATGCTTGCCCCTCCATAACAAATTTGTCAACAATGGCCAGCTGGGCATCAAAGAGTGAGACAAGAAAGGTAGTCCTGTTCGGGATGCCTCATTGACCGTCGACGCTATGTCCACGCCGTTGTTGACAACACCTCATGAGTTACATCGTGCCTGGCTGGCAGTCAAGCCCGTCAGGCTCTGGTTGCCATCTTGTGACGGGGCAGAAAACGGCGCAAAGACTTGCATCATGAAAAAACAACAAGGCAAATGCGCCATGCGCGGGCAACGGTGCCATGTCTCGATAGCTGTCGCCAGCGCATGATTAATAGATTCGACGAGCCCAAAAGTCGAAAGATTCAAGTGCCGCAGCCGCCATTCCTGTACCTGACAATGAATCACCTCCTGTTTCCGACCGATGTCTCTGGTCAAAACAACGGCGGTCCCGTCCCGTGAGGCTCTAGAAGCTGCGAGGTGAGCGTGGGCCAGAGCGACGAGCAGCACTTGACCGTGGTGTGGAGAACCAAACCAAGAGTCGGGCGGGTCTGGAATGCATTTTCAGATAGCGTGTTTTCGCACTACATTTGCGAAGTGATTGGACGAGTCTCGTGTGTGGTTTGGCGTTGTTTTGATCAAAGTCGCGTCGTTCTGCTGGTATGGAATGGACGCACGACAGGAATCTCTCGGCCTTTGAGTTGGCGCCATGACAGATTTCTTCGAAGTTGCGGATGAGGGCCCCGCTGATGTTCAAAATCACGAATTCCAAAGTGCGACGTTCGGTGGGTAATTGCTTAGTGACGCGACTCCAACCACCAACTGGGTGACTACTTTGTAATACCTCTTTCAGCGGGAAGTGGTGGAACATTGATCGAATGAGATTATTGTTGATGCCGACCACTTACGCAAGCCCAAGGTAGCCCGCGGCACTCTCGAGCCGATGAGGGGGAGGGTCTTCGTGTACTATAGTACCTAGCAGCCAGCAGGGCTCGTGACATGATTCTCTTGGTAGATGGCCCTTTGAAGTTGGAGGGACTTTCCTTGCGCCTCTCGCGATGGCCGAGAATCGTGCAGGCCTAGACCCAGAAGGCTTTCGATGTTTCAACGTTTCAGGTGGGAAGGTGGTGGCTGCGCGGCCACAGCTTTTTGCTCTAGCGCAGATCGATCGTAACTTCCGAAATTGTGGTGTGGATTTGTGGACGTCATGGCCGAAATGAGACGAAAAAAAATGCCACGGCCCAGCAGGCAAGTATACGTAGCCTGTTCTCTCTCTGTACGGGACTAATTAGTCATAGCTAGGTGATGTCTAACGGGCTGAAGCCTCAGAAGGGTCGTGATTGAGCGAGCACGCGCTGTAACTACGATCAAAGCTTGGTTGGATATCCGTGTTCTTGTTGTTACCTCGCCTTGGCGACCATAGCGGCGGTGAATGGATTCGTAGTATCCGTAGCGGGTCAAGAACCAAAAATCGTCGTAAATAGCGACCGGTGGATATCAGGCGATGTGCAACGCTATGGAAGCCATTGGCTTGGTTCAGCGGTGAGTTCGTTCCTCGTCGTTGATCCCTCGGCCCATGTTGTTGCTTTGAGAAACCCTCTGAATGCCTGTGGGGGAGATGAGCGACAGCCCGGCGAGAAGCCGGAATCTCTCGTTTCCCCATTCATTTGTTCTAGCGGAAGCCTGGAGCACACTAGCATTTGTCACAATAAGGTAGTCAATTTAACGCCGTCGTGATTGTTCACATTGGTTGCCGGAGAGACTTGCTGAATCTTCAAAGAAGCCCACGTAGCACCGGCGGTGGGGGGCTAGCTGGATGGGTGCATCGCGCGCTTCAAACGACATTCTGCAACGAGGTTTCTTGTGCTTTGGTGGACTGACAATTATCTTCGTGGGCCTTATTGGACGCTCCTTGGACTGGAGCTTTTGCTGCAAAATGTTCATGCGTCAATCGGCCAAGGATTCTCCAGACGACTTGAACATGTATCTGTACGTGCGCAGGAAGGGTTCATCGCGTATCTGTACATGACCCTGGGCCGTTCATCAGTGGCGCTTGCTGGACTCCAGAATTCAGAGCTCTTCCCGCTGATGGGCAATAGGGGTAACTGGGGTCGTAAGGACGTCCGTCTCTATCCGTACAGCGATTGTCAATGGTAACCGTGCAAGGTCGCTTACAGCCGAATCTCATATGAGCGCTTGATATCAAGCGTAGTAGCGCACGGTGGCTGCAACACGGCGTCAAAGAAAGCCGAGATGAGCAATGGATGGTTGGAGTCTGGAGAGGACCCATGCCAAAGGGTACCATGGCACCATGGTCCATGACTATCGAAAAAGGGCGAGTTGCCATTGCTTGAGATTATACTACTTTTCTCAGCGAATTAAGACCTGTGGTGACGACTACAAAGGATGAGGGTGACGACGATAAAAGATCAAGTGATAAATACAAAGGAGACAAGCCTGGCGAGGGGTAATCATGTCGTCGACTTTTTTGGCAAAGGCGCTTGGTGGACGGTAAATTGCTTCGCGATATCGAAATTAAGCAAAGCTGCCAAAACCCAGTCCATGATTAGTGGGAATAGGGATTGATTAACCTATGCAGGGTTCTTTAATTGTGCCAAGGCAATCTGATTCGACTGGTTGAGGTCGTCAGAGACCAATGCGGAAATCAAGGCCGTTGATTGAGACGGGGACTGGCTGGCTATGTTGCATCAAGGACAAGGTTCTGACTAGGATCGTAGTGTAGGAATAATCCAGTCGAATGGTCGCATGCAATGACAGCGATGATCGTCATTCGGCCGACCGGGCTTGTCGAGCTCGAGCTGGGCATTTCCGCTGCGATGCATCTTCGTCCCTGGAGTGAGAGTCTGGGCCTTGTAAGCAACATGACCGGGGATGATATTGTTGTGCACACTGCACAGTGGAGGAAGGGGGAAAAAAAGAAGAAGAAAAAAAAAAAAAAAGGGGG
>NW_019173200.1:0-30911 GCF_001831195.1 Colletotrichum orchidophilum | reverse complement strand
CGCCATCGGCGTCGTCGGCTTGATCGGAGCCATTGCATTCTTCTGGTGGCGGCTCCAGCAGCCAAAGACGGCGCAATATAGCGAAGTCGAGCCCAAGAATGGCGGAAGCCTTGAGAGAGGGTCGTCTAGACGGCGAGGCAGTGAACCAGTCCATCTCGAGATAGGGACCATACTGTTCTGAGCAAAACTACCCTGGCGAAATGCACACGCCGTCTCTCTCCTCCGTCTACCATCAGGTTTCTTCCGTCGAGGACCTCGTAGATCCTTCAGGGTCCCCGTAGAACCCTCCAAAAAGCGCCCCCCCCCCTATAGAGCAAGAAATGCCCCAACCCTAGCCTACGAGCGGACGGCATCAGAAAGACTAGGTAGGTCCCTAATGCATCGCGGCCTGGACTAAACAGGCGCATAACAAATGTCTTGAATTGGTAACGCCGAGTGATGTCGGCTACGCGTCTGTGTGATCTGCCCATGACGCCAGACCGGGAGCCCGGGTGACGAAATCCCGCGTTTTCCCTGTGTGTTAGTGTTTCTCTCTCCGCTCCCCCAAGTTTATTCGGTGGCCCCCTTGTTCGTCGGATTGGGCACGTCAGCGTGCCGGTTGGCTGGTTTGGCACTTGTCGGCCATCGGAAGAGTGGGAGGGAGAGACAGGGATAGGGATTCGACGTTGGGTCTACGTATGAGTGAAGCACAAAACAGCTTTGGGGGGAGAAGTTGGGAATAGTTGCATTCGCTGGATGGAAAGATCGTCGCAGCACATAGCACTGCAGGAATTGTCTCATCCTTCTCGTCTTCACACAGCGAGTAGGGCATGCCCCCAAGAATGAGCAAGGCATCAAGACATCACGGCCACATTCTTAGCATCGGGCTTTTCTTGGGCAACCCTCTACGGCATGTCATGGCTTGGTGAGATGCAGCAAAAAGAATGGAAATCAGTTCCCGAACCTGTGACAAATTCTTTGCCGTGGACCCGACTGAGTGGGTTTGACTTGTCCTCCGGCTCGGCGCTTGCGCAGCGGCGGCGCCTCACTAGGCACGCGATTCGTCGCAGCCCGCGCGGCCGATGATGTCCACCGTCCCAGCGTCCGGCGGGAGATCGTCCAGCGCAAAAGGGAGCACCAAAAGTGAAGCTATTCGCGTCGCGGGCTCCATCGTCTTAGCTCTCCCGAGTGAACCGGTCTGGCTGACCAGCACGTCGGGTCACGCAAATACTGTAATTTCGCAAAATCCGCACACGCGCAAACACCCCTCGGCCGACTAAGCCCCTCGGCCGTCGTCATACATGTGTGTCCCCCCCCTTCTCCCTGACGTTCTTAGCCGCGACCCAAAGGGTTCCTTTCCCTCCCTAGCATAGACCAGCACGGGCGAACAGCGCCATCATTGACGACGACGACGACCACGTTCGCGGATTCCTGAACCTAGCCTCACCTTCAGGCGACTGGGCTAGGCGCCGAGGCTCCGGGGGACCGAGGCTGTTCCAAATCGGCGGAGATAAGCAGCAAACAGGCGTACAGACTTGGGTACCGCGATCGCGAAAACGAAACGTAACGCCGAGAAAGGTACCGCCCACGGCCACGGCCACGGCCGGCAGTCTCTCGTCGGCGACGGATCGGTTGCCGCGTTCGGCAACATTTAGTCATCGCGGGCCCTTGGTGAGAGCACTTACTACGGCCTACCTTGTCCCTAGATGCCTCGGAACTTTGGGGATTTCTTGGCAACTGTCACGGATACGGATACGTGATACGTGCCACGAACCACACGCCACAGCCCTGTCCAGAAGCCAGAAATTCAAACTGACAAGATGCGAACGGGGACGGGGCCGAGGGAACGGTAGGACCGCACTCTAAATCACCGGATGAAAGATCTCGATGAGTTTGAAGGGGAACGATGCCATCACCGTAACTGTACGCACTGCCGACGGACGAGACATTGGGGAGTCGATTGCAACCCCCCCTTCCACCCCACACACACACCCGGTCTCGCGCTATCTCTTCCAGGCCAAACTTGACATCATTTCTCGCGACTTTACCTACGAGATGCGCCGCCGGCTACTTCTCGACTCTGGATTGCCTGCGCGCACCGACGAGGCAGGACTGCAACGCCTCGTCGTACTGGTGTTGGGGGGCGTTTACTCTATCCTCCACCGTTGGCGCATATATAGTGAACCTTGTCTAAGGCGTGATTCCAGAGCGTGGTAAAGCAAAACGACATGCGCATGCGCAGTCAGCAAAACATGACAAGAAAACCCCTGAAGTACTATGTAAAAAGGGAGGACGAAGGATTCAAGAGATGCACGAGCAAAGTCAAAGATATTCAGGGCAAAAGCATGATTCCAGGTAGCGTGCTATGCGTATCCCCCACGAGTCACCTTTATCGTTATCATCCGGCACGACTTCCCCCCCGTGAACCGTGGCCGTTCCCCGCCGCGGTGGGGTTTCGCGATTTTGACGGCCTCCTGTGTTGTACACTACCGTATCCGATGCCATCTGCCGGGAACGGCGAGACGGCAGCGGCCACGGTGAGTGTGGTGGGGGAGGGGGGCAAGGGACGGCGGAGCAGTGCCGTGATCTTGACTCGTGCGTAAGATTACAGACGGTGGGTTCGTGCCGTGGCCCGTCACGACGACTCCGCGGAGGAAAGAAAATTACGTGAACAGGTGCGGGACCCGCGATGTGACAGATGCAATCTACGATTAATTGCGGCAAGTGGAGTTCCGGTGTGGTATGGTTCCGAATAGCATCATCGCGAGGCAAGGAGAAATGCAGGTGCACAACTTGTCTCTGCGAAATTCGTACAATACGAGCATTTCGCCATGGTTTGTTCCCTCTCACCATTTCACCCTCCCACCATCTCGCATCAAGATTTTTCGTTTGAAACATGATGTATCCATCCTTCCATATGTCAAAGCTCGCTCCCCCTCCCCGACAATCGACGACATTGCAGCTCAACGTCTCTGGAGAAAATGACATCTTACGATGGAGGGCGTGGTCCCAACATCAGACCACCGAGGCACCCGGGTGTCCCGACCTGTCAGACGCTGCACATGTGCGGCGCGGGGTGTGGGAGATGCTCGCAGGTTCCGTCATGTCCGCTCCGTGGCAGCCGGAGCCGGTTTCTTGCGAAGCAGCCATTCATGTGATGGCCTTCGGAGCGCAATAGGCAGCCCGTGCGGACGATGATGTATCACATCGGATGACTTTGTCGGTATTCGCAACACACTTTCGGGCCCCCGGCTCCTCTCAGGACACGTCGTACCAGAAATCCGGAAACAGAACATGTGGTAAGATGATGCGGAGAGTCTTGGTTTCTGCCCAGTGGAGATGGAGAACAGGCAGATACAGATGCGCAGATGGAAAGTCAAGCGTTTGTGATTTCAGCTTCCGAAGACGGTGTCTGAACACAATGGGGCCGCTGTCACGGATCTGTTACGGTTGAAAGCATGATGTTGACAAACCATGTTGGGAAAAGTTGTCTGTATTCTCGGTATTGCATCTTTTGCCATCTCGGACGGTGGAAACGGGGCGATTGAGCCCGTCATTTTGCAATATAAAACGGACCAAGATGGCTTGAGCTCCGTCATTGATGCCGTCCACGATGTTTTGCCCGTCCGGCACAAACGTCAACAACGTCAGAGGGGGTGTGGGAAAGTGTCCAGTCTGGTTAAACGTGGGATTTGTGGGGTGGAGACGGTGACTGGTTGGTTGGGAACTTGGAAACTTGGGACGGCTGGCCGAGGCGAACGGTGACTTACTGACAGCTGCTTTCTCCTCCAATTCCGTCATGGGATGCAATGACGACAGCGCTGAGCCAAATGGATTCACGTCTTGTGTTGCATCTCGTCACTAACTGCAGCGGTAGGCGAAGCTATGCTAACCTGCAGTCTCTCAGCCCCCCGCCAACGGGAGAGATGCAGGCTACGGTGGCTCTCCGTCCGGGACCGTTCCCCGCCCGTTCGCCGCCCGTCCTTCTCCCTGCCGTATTTCTTCCGTCGCAAGGCCACGTCCGACCGACGGGGGGGGGGAAGAAGGAACGGCGCAGCACGGGCACACGTGAGACCCGGATCTACGCACCGGGGGTGTTTGCCTTGGCGGGTGGTTTTTGTTTGGAGTATCCGGCGCTCACCGGGGGACAGCCTCAATTCTTGTATGCAGGCCCTTGCGGGAAAAGGAAGCAAAACCCGCTTGTTGCAGTAGTTTGTTTCTCTACGTAGTTCACAGCCTCATATGTCTCCGCGCCCGACTGTAGCCCTGCGTGTCTCGAATTCCGTCCAACTCCCAAAGAGACAGGGAGAGAGAGTGTCTAATTGGCCATTCTTTTTGCCTGGAAAAGAACCACAATTGTTTTGTGAAAAAAGAAGCCCTATTCCCAACCACTCTCCCCCAATTCCTCATAATCGGGCAGGCATCAGAGATAGACAGTCTTCCTTGTCGCACCAGATAACCACCACAGATAAGCTCTTCACCGGGGGGTTTACCCTCTTGCATGCAAATCTCAATTCAAGCCGACAAAAGAATGGTCAGAGTCAGAACAGGGCGGCGGGCTGGCAGAGGCCATCGGCATCTTTGCTGCTCAGCCACCCCGACTCAGCTGCTGGTCTAGGTATCCAAACCAGTTTCCCCACATGATCTGAACACACCGTAATTTGTGCTTATGATGATCATTTCCCTCCTCTGCAGAGTTTGAACGTTATCTCGGAATCTCACACCCAAAAGAGTCGGTTGGGGAGGGGCCTGTCTGTCGCCAGCTTGGCAATTACCTCCTCCAAGACGAGAAAAGAGAGGGGTCCCAGAAGGAATATGAGAGGTGAGGCTCCGGCAAGTCGGGATGGAGACATGTTCAATCTGCACGCCTTATCCGTACCTACCTACCAGTTTCCAAGGAACCCCATGTGGCCTCCTGTGGACGCCCCAAAATTAGCAACACCAAATGCAAGCAGTCATGTGATATTCGTACAAGTTCCTCACATATTATCAATCCATTCTGCTTCGCTTGCTGCTGCACAGGCCAGGACCCCGAATCAGTATCGTAGTGTAGTCACTATACCATTGTAGTGTACTATTAGGCTGATGGGGGCTGGCAGGCTTTCCGCTTGCTCTAGTGTCGATCATTGTCTCATCTATCTCAAACCAGACAGGATCCAGTCCGTCTCCAGAATTTAGAGCCGAGTCAAGAAACTCTGGTCCATTACCTCTCAATGTGGGTGATGGTCGCATTCTGTCCATCCGTATCTTGGGGTGCCACGGTGCTTTGGTCGTATCAAGAAGGGCGGCGCGCAGGTACGACTCGCCGAACCGTGCTCTTCGAAGCTTCGTCCATCTTTTCTCATTTTCCAAATGTCACTCAACCCCACCTCTGTCAGCCCCGATTTCATTATTGTCTCCGTACGGATGCTAAGTTGCAATAGGTATCCCTTTGCGCCTTGTATATCCAGCCCCTCCCCCGTCCCCCGCCAACAAGAAAGCCTACAATGTATATGCAAAATCACGCTGGTCGAGCGAGCGGAGGAGACTTGGGGTCTGGTAATGTTCGCCGTGCCAAACATACCCCATTACCCTCGATCGACGGTCTTGTACTCTGCCAACTTACAAGTTATCCGTGCGAATGCAGAGCTGCAATGCCTTCCTCTTCTCCCTCTTCGTCCATTTGCGGATCTCTGTCTGGCGTACGGATACTACGTAGAGCCATCCCCATGCTCCCACTTCACGCGCAACCCTACACCATGTCGAGCTGTAGAAAGGTTCCAGAGCTGAAGACAGCCTTGTGAAACGGTGATAATCCCACCTTACGGAGTTGACCGTCCTGCCATGATACAATCATACATAGCGTTCCTTGTCTCTGGGGGAAGGGGGCGGGCGTTTTCCCCACGAAAGGTGCAACCAAGACCCCTTCTTCGGTACTATGGCCGCATACAGTTTGTTATCATACGAGGCTCTCCTTAATGATAGCCGGCGTTTATTAATGGGAAAAAAGGGGGGCCAGGCGGTTGAGACGAGCGAGAGATGTAGCGCTTGCGGCTCAAAGGGAGGGGACTGTCCCCGGGAGAGGGAAGGAAAGGAGCCCACCATCCTGACACCGGAACTCGCAAGGCGGCGTGAATGATCTACCAAGGCCAAGGCTATAATCCGACATCGCAGCACGCACAGAGAATATCGCAAATGTCCAGCGTGAATTCTCGCGAGTTTCTCTCGTCGCAGCGCCAACCATGGCCGGATTTTCGCAGAAGACCATCCACCCCCTTTACCCTTTTCCCGGCTACATCCCCATTTCGGTGCAACGCACGCCTGGAAAAGGAATCAAGGGCCAGCAGCATGGTAAATCTCTCGTGTCATGTCCCCAATCCGCGAGCTATGACGCTCGCGCCAGCGCGGTTTCTGCTACACTTCTGTCCCAAGCGAGGAGCCCCCGGTCGATGTCACGGATATGCGCGAGGCCACTCGAGGGGGGAAAGGGGATGGGGGCTGAGCGGTTGTCATCTGCGCCTGCGCTATGCGTATGCGAGCGCGGCTATCACGAGTCGGTTGTCTCATGATCTACGTCTCTACGGAAGTGTAGTTCAGAAGTTGGCGACGAATGGTTGTGGTGGTATTTTTTTTTTGTGCCTGCCATCCGGTCTCATGCGTCTGGATCGACAATGGCAGCTGGTCGTTGCGGCTTCACAGCCACCCCTCCCCACGCATCTTGATAGAAATGGTGGCAAAGCAGAATCATCCCCAAGTAGACAGAGGAAACGTATCCTGTTCCGTAACGGGATACTGTATCTGCATCTGTGCACACCATCTCCTCCCCCCCCCCCCCCCGTTATGGTTGGAAGGGGGGGGGAGAAAAAAACTATCCCCAAGTAGTAGGGGAAAGCGAATCTGTTCGTCTACGCGACGATTTGTTTTCTCTCTTGCCCCCCCCCCCCCCCCCCCCCCCCCCCCCCCCCCCAAAAGGCCGTCCCGTTCCCGAAAGGGAATTATCAGGTACCGACTCGTTGATAATCAGGGACCAAACTCCCAAACTTCCTGTTTTCCTTGCAGATGGTGTCCCCCCCGAATCGTGAACCCAAAGTATTGGTGCAAAGATGCAGGCGCAACACGAACCGGACGGCAGGGACGGACGCCTGCACCTCGCCTCATCCCTCCCCCCCCGATGCAAGATGCGGGCAATATTTAGAAACACATGCTACGAATACTGGAGTGGTGGAGGAGAGGGGCGTTTTGAACCCATTGTAACGTGACAGTTGCACTGAATATTGGTGATGTCGACGGCAGTATGACACAAATTGCATCATCATCAGATTTGTTGGCTGGGCGGGCTGTCTTGCCAGAAACTTGCAATGCGACATTTCGCAGGGTGAAAGCGCCGTTGGGACCACCGCCTGTGTGTTCACGTGCACACATACACTCATACTCACACTCATACTCACACATACAGAGAGGGACAGAAGGGAAATGAACTGTTGAGACGATGGCCGCGGGACGTCGATGGCCTGCAGAAGCGAGAGACAAGAAAAAAAAAACCAGACCAAGACACAGGAAGTAGACGGCTTGTACGGATACGACTGTCCTCTATCTGGTCTTTACTACGTAGTCTATTTTGTCTAGAGTCTCTCCGTCACGGAGCCAAAAAACAATCTCTCCACGCGCGCACCAGATCCCGGATCCGACTCCGATCGCGACGGCGGCCCCCTCCCCTTCAAGCGCCCATTGAGCGCGTGTTTCAAAGCGCCATGCGGGAGTACGGCCGACAGGCTTTCACCCTGATGCCGACCTTTGTTTTTTACCTTTACCTTTTCACTTTTGCTCCCCCCCCCCCTTTTTTTTTTCTTTTCTAACTTTTTCTGCTTTGGTTTTGACAGTTCGCCCGTGGAGCCGACGGGTCCCCGAAAGAAAAAAGTTCGGCTCAAGTTTGCTCAAGCGTCATTCTTTCCCATTTTACTCTCGCATCGACTGCTTACCCTTTACCAAAAGTGTCCGTTTCCTCGGGTTGTTTGCCCGTCCCCTTTGATGCACACCATGCTCGTATCGGCCGATCGGCGGCTCAGTTTTCTTTCTCTTTTATTTCGGCTTGACGTTCAAGGCTTCATTCGTAACCCCTTCCACACAAGGCCGGGGAGAGGGGGGGCCGGTTCCGCCAAGGTTGCGAGGTTAATCGCGAGAGAGATTAGAGCTACAGTAAACCCTGGCCCGTCAAGGGGGGGACACAGAGTCTCCCGGAACTTTACCGCTTTTCTTTCTTGACTTTGATGAAGTGCTTCAGACCATTGGGCCCTTGATTATGCCCAAACGAACATGTAAAGAAGTCTTATAGCGACGACAATACGATCGCAAGCCTCTTTTCGGCCAGAGATTCGGTGAGTATTCACGAGCATGTACTAGAACACAAAAAAGGCTAAATGTTTGCGAATTGCTTGATTTGATTGATATTCTTAATTTGTTTCATGGGGTTTCTGCAAGAATCTGGTACCCGCCAAATGCAATGCTCTCCCCTTTTTTTCGCCCATGATGATGCACAAAGGGTATTGAGTGTAGTATCCCGTACGGTATTTCCCCCTTCCCTGGTTTTAGACAAGACTTTTCGAGTATCCAAAGATTCCGCTGATGATGCTATCCAAATTCCGCGCTGTTCCCTAATAATAATAAAAAACCCACACAACCTAGCCCCGCAAGGACATACTGCAGGAAGAGGTGAAGAAAACGTAGCACACAGAGTACGGATACAACACCCGAGGAAAAAAAAAAGGATGCTCATGCGAGTCGACGTCAGAGGCGCCCACCAAACAGGGACGAACAGGACTGCGGAGAAGAATGCTCGTGATTGGGCGGGATTGAATTGGCGTCATCTCGGTAGTGTACAACTGCACGTCGTGTCATCAAAGGGAAAAAAAAGTGCCCCTCATCAGGACCCCTATGATTCTCCAATGACGTCCGCCTCGACGACTCGTGTTCCCCAGTCCCCATTGTTCTCCTGCGTGTGCGAGTGCATTGCGTTGAAGGGATTGGCTCGTAAAGTGCAACCCTTTCCCACAAACCTCGCAAGCGCGCCAAGCTGGTGCAGCTGAAATAACAGAGTACAGCGTTGGCGTTGGCGGGGATTTCCAGGGTTTCGGGGGTAGAACCATCTTCATGCACGATGATGTCTTTTTACCCCTTGTCGTTCCTGTGCAAAGCAAAGAACCCTGGAGGCGAAATGACTGCTGCCGACAAATGGAACCGGCGGAGCGAAGAGACCGACGAGTTGAGAAAACAAGCCGTGACATTTCCTCTTTCGGGCCCGCAGGTGCCTTGCTCGTATCCGAGACGATCAAGTCCGTGCGGACGTATTCGCTCGCAGGGAGAGAAAGGAAGGCCGTCTTTTTCCCCCACAGAAGAGGAGCAGGAGCCGAGGCAGGCGCAGTGAGTGGTGCACTTGCGCTGGCTGCAAACAGCGCAGAGCAGAGAACAGAAAAGGTACTTGAAACTGCTGCTTGTTCGCCTAGCATTGACGAGTCTCTTTTTTTTCTCTTCCGGTGAAGTGGGGTCGGTTCTCCAATAGCCGGTTGCGGAAGGTCCAAGGTCAAATGTCAGCCAATCCTGCACCCCGAAGGGATGGAGAGTGGAGACATTGGGTCTTGGGTGGCCAATGGGAGAGGGCGAACTGTAGGATGACTAACGGCGAGACCTTGTGGAGGAGAGGAGTGTCTCCATGTGGTCGGAAGAACTGAAGAAGAAGCCAAGATGCGTTGCGGGAGGCGCTCACCAACAGGCCGGACACAGCCACTGGTCGGGCGAGGAGGTATCCATAACAGTCGCAGTTGTCAATCAGATCATGTCAGACCATGGGGGACTGCCACGAGGTGGTGATTGATGGCTATATCCGTGAGATGTGGGGCAGATCCGGGACACCCGTCAGCGCCGACTCGGCACGGCTATTCGACACAGTTGACCTGTACAAATTGCCAATTGTGAATGGGCCGGACGACAATGATGAATGCCACTGCCACATGTGCTGCTATGCATGTGCTTGGCTACCCGCGGTGACTGTTGACATCTTTTTGACGTTGCGTACCATTGAATAATGCTGCCGTAGCAATGTGCCGCCGTTCATGTCCATTGGAGGGCCCGTGTGGGTTTGTTTCAACCTTGACGGGGTGACCATGTGACAGTGTCAAGCGAAGTCGAGAAGAATCCAGCGAAATGACCCGCTTTGATGAATTGCATAACGCCTTCCGGGATATGCGTCGTTGGAAATTGTCTTTCGACGCAATTTTTTTTTTTTGCTTCGAGTTGCCGCTGATATGTGCATGGAGCAGTGAAGCTGAATGAAAAAAGATGGCCTGAGAGGCAGCCCGGGCTTACTGCAGATAGCCGCCGTGCAGTGATCGGCAGCCCGATCCCCGTAGATCAGGAAGGGGGGAGTAGGAGGACCAAACCGGCCCCGCCGAAGAATAAGAGCAGACACAAAAAAAAGTGTCCTTCAGACCGCGGAGCTTATTGGGAAACTCAAACGCGGTCTGGGGAATCGCCGACCTCTGGTGCTGATCCTCCAGGGTCCTTTTTGGTGAGGAATGAGGTCTCATTCTCTGGGAGACATGGTCAGACATGACTGCGTCTGCTGGTCCCTGGACGACTGAGAGTGAGATTCAGGTCAGAGCCGAGCCGAGCTGTGCTCGTGCAGTGATGCCTGGCGTGGAGGTGCCTTTTGGTTTAGGTTCATCCTTCGCATGTGATGCCTCACCCATGTCGTTGGGGTTGGCCTTTGCCGGAGGTGACATGGAGCATGCTAATGTGCCCTATGAATGCTGGAGGTCATGTCCATGAGTGCAAGCTGGGTGTTGCAGATGGTTGGAATAGATGTGTGTCGGTCCGTCGTTTGCTGGTCCGTCACCCAAGTACATCCTGAATAGGTTACCCTGGGGGCCACTCATTTGTAGCCAACCATCTTGGCGCAGCGTTCGCAATAGTAGAGGTTGTGGGCGATGCGAACCATTCCCGTCGAGCTGGAGTCGTCGGTGGAGGTGGCCTCGACGGCCCTCGCGCAGCGCAGGCAGCGGAGGACCTCTACTGAGGCGATGGGCCTGGAGACGGAGTCCATGCTGTGTCTGTAGGATGAGGACGCTGAGGAGAGATCGGAGTCGGAGGAGGACGAGGAGCTGTAGTGTATCTTGGAAGGGCGCGAGCTCGAAGGCATTGTGGTATTGTTGATGTTGCTGTACTATAGTATCGTAATGGTGGCTTGGTGGTTTTGTTTTTGGTGTCTCCAAGTTGTATGTTGGAGTTGGAGCTGTGTTGCAGAGACCAGAGTTGGGAGGTCAGGTAAGATGTCTAGACGTGTGGGCGTAGGAAGGCTTGATGATATATAATGAAGAGTAACTGTGGGAGGACGGGAGCGTGGTGTCCAAGGGGGGGTGTGGGCGGCAGGGGTGAAGGGTTAAGAAAAGAAATAAAGAGGGTAAGAGCGAACACCAGGGTGTAATCTGTGAGTCTGGCAAGGGGGGGTGTAAGGCCCCGGGGAGGGGTGTGAGCGTGCGTGCGTGAGATCGACAGAGAACGGATGGTGATGGCAGGCCCAGCGGAATTGTGCAAGTTGGAAATGTGCAAGGCAAGGCGCGGCCCTCGTCGTCCTATGGAACTGTCGGCAAGTAGCCAGACAGCAGCAAGACAAGACGGCCAACGGTCGCTCAGTCACCTCCGCTTTCCGACAGAGCCGGATTTGTGCAGTTTGTGCTTGGAGCAGTGGGTGGTGGGTGATGGGTGATGCGGCCCAGCAGGACAAGGATGCGTGGTGCCTTTTTCGCTCGCTCTCCCAAGCCTCCAAGCTCAAGTCAGAAGGACAGGGGAACCGGGGTGGGGTTTCCTTTGGTCGTTCGTCGAGACGGAGAGAGAGAAAGAGGAGGGGGGTGCGACGTCAGGCACAGGACAAGACTGCTGAGAGCGAAGCCGAGCCCCAGCCAAGCCGAGGGAGGGAGAGAGAGTGTGTGAGTGTGTGAGAGGAGAGGGTGCAGAGAGCAAGGGAGAACGGGGAGAACGGAGAGAAAGATAGAGAGGGCGGGGACGGTGTTCTGACGGGTCGACGAGGTGGTGTGGGTGGACCGTCGCGTGGACGGTGGCAGACGGATCGGAGACTGGCAAGACGGTCGATGCCGATTTGGAGACGGCGTGGTGATACGGAGGGGTGAGTCCCGTAAAGGGCCTGCGTCAGCGTTTCCTGGTTGAGGAGGGTGTGCGAGTTTAATCCAGTGTTCGTTACGGCAGATGCATATGCGACAAAACGGATAACGCGAGCGGAAGGTGATTCGTACGGTGATATCCACTCTACCGGGGCGCCGACGAACGGTGGAGGGGCGTGTGCAGGTGAACGGCGAGCGCAAACTGGACAGGGTTCGTTGACGATTGGGCAGATATCGGGACGCGTTGGCTCAATATCTGAGTCGTAATAGCTTCTTTTCCTTGGGCATTGCTGAGGCCGAAATGCGCGGTTTGTTCTCTGTCGAGTCCAGGGTTATGTGGCTCTTTTTTCTTTCTATTTCCTTTGAGGCCTGTCTGGCAGGATGTATTGGAATTTTGAGGCCTGCTCGCTTCGCACAGCGTAAGCGCCTGTATCTCTCGGGCAATTTTTTATTTTTTTATTTTGGTGGTGAATGTGGGTTTATGATGACTTGTCCCTCTTTGTTGATCAGGTAACAATAGGACAACACGTCGGTCGGGCGGTATGACTCTTCCAGCCGGTGGATAGAGTTTCAATGGAAATGAACAACGAGCCAGTCGAGGGAATTTTCTCAAAGACCGTATGAAAGGAAAAGGAAACTGTTTGTTTACGGCGGTTGATGACAACAAACAATCAGCAAAATAATTGCGCTTTCCAACGCGGGACGGAGGGGACGAGGTAACGTCGGCACTTTAAACACATCTCGCATGGGGGAAAAAGATGGAGCTCGAGATTCAGGGTCCAAAGGAAGGAGGTTTTTAAAAGGAAAAATGATGGATCAGACTTCTAGACCTACTCTGCTCCATCGTTTCCTGAGGGCGCCCTCCCTATTTCCCATGTTGCGCGTACTGCATATCTATCCGAGGCCCGTGTTGGCATGTTTGTGCTAGATCGAGAGGCCGTGGAGGTCTCCCATCGCCGAAGCTTTCCCCTAGGATCCCCTCCCCCTTCCTTCGAGGCGATATCAGTCAGGTCATCAGTCCGAGACGCTGGTATAGAAGTGGCTTTGATTGCACATCTCGATTACAGGATGGGTTGTGGAGGGGGGGGAAAGGGGGCGAACCTGCGAAAAGGGAGATTTAGATAGACATAAAACGGTGGGGGGGAAGGAAGCTATGAATCCGTAGCGCCGAGTGTCAGTAGACAACGTGGTTGTGCCGTTCATCCTCGGTGTGACAAGGCTCGTGCTGAACTGCTTGATGGACGGCCACGTATATGAAGCCGACCGTATTACGTGGAATGTAGGCATTCTATAAGGCGGACGCGCGGAGCCCGTGGAAGCTGTGTGATGGGCAGCCGATACACACGTCGACGGACTTGTCTTGAAGCACGGGGATGTGGAGTTTGGTGATGGGGAGGGGAAGGGGGGCGAGGGAATAGGGAGTTTGCGGGAGATTTGCAAAAATAGCGCGAGGTTTCATGTTTCGAGATGCCGCCCAGCCATGGAGGATTCCCAACGTTTCCTAGGGGTTGACGAAAATCTCCGAGCCACCGATACCACCACCAGGCAACATGAATGGGCCGTTTGCGGTGGGAAGACACAAATTCTCAGCTGTCAAGGCCCAGCTGAAGATTAGAGGGGACCCAAGGTGAAGAAAGTCAAGTGCCACGACGGGGGCCACCCCGGATCGACAAACGGAGCCCCGGGCCGTGGGAACACTACCATCTGGAGCCCGTCCGCCATCCTTTGATCAGAATAAGCCGCAAAATGTTGTCCTGCTCGCCGGTCGAAAATCCCTCCCAACGGTTTGGGATTGATAATTCGCTCGTGGCAGCCGTCGTGCTACTGTTGCATGATCCTCGCGGGAAGCCGTTTCTACTCTCTTCATTTCTCCTCCTTTTCCTTGTGTAGGTAATTTAAAGCCATCACTGCCGTTTCCAACTAAGTGGACGCCACGACGCACGGTTTGAAGCGTTGCCTTTGCGCCTTATTCTTTGACCTGGCCCTGGGATATGATTGGCATGGTATGCCTGCTCTGTCGAGAGCGAAGCCGTCGAGCGAGCGAAAGAGACTGACAGAAAAGGCATCCACTGGGCGGGAACGTCCTCAAACTCAAAGGAGAGGGGGCGCCTTTGGGACGGACGGAGGGCCCGAACCATGCGATTCCGCGTAAGGAATTGTTGACTTGTATTCAAGGGTCCTGAGAGGTCCCTGCGGTGCTTCTTCCGCCCCCTCCCTCCTCTATCTTCCTTCGTTGGTGATCAATCTCGGCTGGGTCTATCCCTCCCGGAACATGGTTTTACGGACGGGGACGCTGTCTCTGTTGCGGTCCAAAGCGAAAAGAATACCCAAAGTTCGTTGGAGGCTGAGCTACGGTGTCCTCGCTTGTGCGCGCTGCTTCTGCTGCTCTCTATCCCTCTCTTTGCGGCTTCGGAGTCGTGCCCGATTCCTACAACCTTGTCAGCCTACCTTACCTCGTGCCCACCCATAACCTCTTCCTCCCTCCCCCTCCTTCCCGAAAGACTGTGAATGTCAAAAAAAGTGTCAGCCTGAAGTTCGGGGTCCTTGTTGCCCGTTCGAATCCATATCCCGGCGTCCCGGGGCGTAGGCCACTCGGCGACCACCAACGGCACTAACGGCACCAGAAACGGACCCAACGGCCAGTCGGCCACTCATATTGGCGTGAGGTCCCGTTGCTTTTTTGTGGTCGGCGGGATCCGGGGTCGGAAGAATTTGTTTGGCTTATACAGGCGGTGCTGTCTCTTGTCAATATGAGAATTGGGTCCCCCCAACGGGACCTGACGGGGAGTATGAGGGACAATGCAAGACCGCAGGAGAGGCAGACAACGCGAGGACACCAAACATTGGCCAATGGAGGTTGCATAGAGATTGAGAGTACTCGTGTGCGCGTTGTGCAGTATGAAACGCATGGGTTGGTGTTGTTCCAATCAAATTTGCTTTCCTTTGGGAGTTATTTTTTGCCTACTTTGTTTGTTACTGTTACTATTTCCTAATTCGAGTATTACAAGTAAGCTCATGCTATTGAAAGTGCAATACTTTGCTCCGAGATTGAACTCTTTGAAAAAAATAAGTGAGTCAAAGAGAAACACTTTTCGTTGGAGGTTTGAAAAACTTAGCCGTCGCTGCGGCGGCTGCGGGACAAAGTGTAGTTTTTGCACCCATCCATCCATCCATCCATTGTGAGAAGCACAAAAACACAAAATAGCTACGCTGCGGCGGTGTTTTTCGAAGGGCACGGCGCGGGCATTGGGTTTCCGCCGAGATGATTCCCGCAGCGTTCGGGGAGATGTTGACCAATAAACCCGCCGCACCCATGACCACAAAGAAAGGGGACTGGCAACTCTATTTCGGCCAACAGAGTCCGCAAAGGCGTCCAGACCTCTCTGTATTAACTCTTGACCAGGCAGAACGGAACTCTTCTGGGGATTGGAGGGAAAGGAAGCGGAGGGGGGGGGGGGGGGGGGGCAGATCCCCCCCACCCCCGTTCCCCTTTTTTTTGTAGGGCCCCCTGGTCCCTTCTGAGTTCCCCAACCCCCCCCCCGGGCTTTTCCATCCCCCCCCTGCCCTTCCCCCCACCCCCCCCCCCACCCCTCTCCCTTTGCCCCTGCCATTCCACCCCCCCATCTCCATCAGCCGTGTCACTTGACTTGATGAGAGCCCTGGTCTGCTTCCTGATGACTGTCACACGATCACGGGCTTTTGCAATTCCAGCCTGTCCATTCCGCACACACACACTCACACACCTGGCATTTCGCCATGGCATTTCCAACTCCCAATTCCATCCCTCTATCTCCTGCCAAAGCATCGCAGTGCCCATTTAGACACAAAAGTCTATTTACCCCTCGTCTTTCTTAGCAATCAATCTTTCCCTGGCCTTCTTCTCTCTGCCTCCGTCGGTTTCTCCCCGTTTCTCAGACCACTTTTACCTTTTCATTGACAAAGCTATTCATCTTGGCTCTCCGGGAATCCCATCTGTGCGTACGCCGCCTATCTGGGACAGCTCGCAAGTTTGAGACGGCAGGTCCAAGACCTGCTCCCAAGAGTTGCCAGCCACGGCTTGATGGTGATTGGTGATTGGCCAATGGCATCTGCTGTCTTGACTCTCTCTTTTGCATTCGCTCCCCCCCCCCCCCTCTGTCCTCTTCACCACCCACCGTCTTGCGTTAAAGCGAGGGGGGCGTGTGGTGCTTACCGTCGAACACCATCCATTAGGAGCCCGCATCTTCGTCTATGCAATTATCAGCAGTAGTAGACAGACGGAAACCAAGTGGTTCTCGTGACGGCCCCGTTCCACAACTAGCGAGACGGAAGCACCGGCTGTTACGAAGTCAACCGCATGGGCGAGACGGGTGTAAATTTGTAAACTGAGGAGCGAAATTGTGCCTAAAAGGGGCTAGTCTCTGATGGCCCGCGCAAACTCTCGATCCCTTGGGCTGTGCGCCAAGACAGTACACCCTGACGATCTCCTAGCTTTTCTGCGATCCTCAGCCCAAGGGTCCCCGCTGTCCTATCCGTATCCGTACACAGTAAAGAGGTCCTTTTGGCAATGAGACGGTTCGGTATCACCGTAATTACTCTGAGCCTATTTCGTTTTTTGTTATTTTGCCTGCCCGCCGTCCCCCAAGTCCAGCTCTACCAGGGCCTTTTGGCTACTGTCACCGTACTCTTCTGTCAAGACCACTAGACTTGGTGTGAACTTCTGTAGGGCAGACGCTAAGGTAGTTGAGGTGTAGGGTGTCGGATGTGGAGGAGGCTTCGATGGAGGTATTCGTATGCGAGCAAAAGAACATCTCGCGTCTTCGCTTCTTCACTTTGACAGAAACTACCCGTACCTACGGATAGAATCCCAAGACACGCAACCGGTTTACCAAATGTGCCGGGAGCCTTTTCCCCTCCTCGGCGTCCAGCATGACCAGAGCAGGCACGGATATAAGGCGTTTCCTTTGCACAACTACCCGACGCACTATGCGCGCGACATTGTTGCTTGGGAATGCATTGCCTACCATTAATGGTAAACACAAAGAAAAATAACACCTCGGCATCGAGAGTTCATCCTCATCGGCCGTCTTGCATGGACATCGTCCGTTGCGCGGGAATACGGTGCTACGCTAGCATGCCATATCCCATCCCCAGGCTCCCTCCGCGCATTGTAAGGCCCGCTGCATCATTTGGGCAAACACCCTTCCCCTTCTTCTGTACGGAATACGGAGCCGAGGAAGGACGAGGAGGTTGGCGTATCGCAGTCCGAAACCCATCGTCTGACTGGATGCTAAATCATCGCAAAACAGCTAAAATGCCATGCAAGACCACGCAAGCCTTGCGCGTGCCAAACCCCCCCCCATGCCATGTAACTGCCTCAACCTCACAACAATCCCGCACCACGCAAGCCTGCATATCTCTCCAATGGAGCGCCAGTGGCTGTGGCTGCAGCAGCCCGCCCACCCGCCCAGGCGAGAGGCGCCCCCCTTGAGTTGCGCGTACGTTACTCACGTCCGAGGCTGGGTTCGCTTGGCCGCGCCCGCCCAGCGTCTTGTCCTTATCTGTCTGCCTGCCTGCTTGTGTGCTTGGTGACATGAAGAATGATGTGATAAGAGCGAGGCACTGGAAAGGGAACAGGCTGCAGAATCAGCGCGCGTAGGCAAAAGCAGCACAAAACGGGGGGGATTCGCCAACGTTCCCGCTAACAACTCAACAACCGAGACCCTTCGAAACAGTTAGTCAGTCCAGTCAGTCGCATACCCGGCAGGCCAAAAAGCCACGGCGATGCCTGTCTGTCAGCGAGGTCTTCTGTTGATGACTGGATGGGTGTAAGAAAAACACCAACCCCGGCATCATCCCGATCATCCGACGGCATCGGAGGATGGTTGACTGCACTGACAACCCGAAAACACTCCGACTCTTCATTTTCCTCGGCTGTGTGGTTTTACACATGGATGCGTCGGAAGATTGCTGAGGTTATCTCCTGATTGCTCTCCCAAAACCGCGGGGCCCCCCATCTCGCTCTCGGAACCCCAGCGAGTGCGAAATGCCGTTTACACTCCCGCCCCATATCTCCGCACCGCGGAGGGTTTCGCCGACTGCACGGGACCGAAAGAGAGCTTCGGCTTGCTCTTGTTCGCCTTCAAAACTGTGGTCACCGTCGGGTCCGCCGGCCATTACGTGCATAACCTCGCGTGGCTCCAGCTTGTACACCACATCCATCTCAAAATATCAGCCTAGTTACTACTCTGTCTCTCTCTCTCTCGCTCTCGCTCACGACTCCTCAAGCTCATATACGCCCCACCTCTTCGGGGAAGGCTTGGGCCCTCCTTGGTGTCGTCTCATGCCTAGCTCGTTCTGCCGTCAACTCTATCGATCCGGCACCCAATCATCATAGACGATCGAGACTTGCGTTCGGGAGCCAGTTACGCTAAAACCCAAGAGTCATCAATCATCAGGTAAGACCCTTGCTTAGGAATCCTCGAATCATCAGGTAATCAACTCCGTGGGAAGTGCAAACGATTGGTTGTTCGGCCGTGGCTGCCTAGCAATCCTTATTCCCATCTAAGCGGCCATGAGATGTCAAGGTCCCTTGCCGTAGCACCCTCATGCTATTCCGTAGTCATCGTGGTGCGTTTGTAGGGAGACGTGTGTGGGGGGGACGGAAAGACTCATATTGCCCATCGGGCGGCTGGCAGGTATCGACGACGTTTCCCCAGATCATCGCGATCAGATGAAGAAATCCCCCCCTCCTCCCATTGCATAAGCAAAGGAGCATTGAATCCGACTGAATTATTCCGCCACAGAGCGGCTGAAGACACCTTGTCCTGACCTCTCTTTCTGCCTTTTGGTGGGCATGTGTATTGTGTCTTTGGCTACCGGATCTGCATTTGGCACACCCTCCCGCTTGTCACGAGCTGGACCCCGAGACGCATCGTCGATGTGCAAAAATACATCGCCGATGTGATGTGAACAAGTAGGGCAAGGGGAAGAAAGAGTGGACACACGCAAACTTCGGTTCTCAAAACATGAAATACGCTCCTCGCCACGCCCCCATCGCCACCTCGGGACGCGTCTCCTCCATAGAGAACAATTCCATCGGGTCCCGTTATGGGAATTCGTCCAATGGCGCAGAGTTGATCGACATTGTCGTGTTCAAGCCTTACCCGTCTGTCACCCCCGATTATTTCGCCTTCCCCCCCCCTCCTCCACTCTCAGCTCCTAGCTGCTAGGTAAGCTCCCTGTGGAGATGAATGCTCGAATTGTTCTGCCTTGTGGTCACAGCTCTCGCGTCATACTGCAATTGATCGTCCGTTGCATCTGCGGGAACGGACGAGCTGCAGACGAGACTGATGGCGAATCACAGCATTAGCCCATCACGGCACGATGTCAACAATAGCAGCGGCAGAAAGCAGCACGCACGGAATCATCGCATCGGACAGCACAACCAGCGCATCGACGGGCAACGATCGGCCCAAATCGCAATAGCAACCGATGATGACACGCATAGACGGTCGCCAATGCATTAGTCTCAACCCATGGTTCTACTCTATTTGCCTCGCGTGCGTTGCAGAAAGGCATCAAAGTATCACGAGAACACAGCCAAGAACAACCCCACCGGCGTTCTCCCCAACATTAACTGAGATTAACCTCTCTTAGCTTGATAGAGATCATTTGTCCTTCGATAGATCTGTCCAAAGTTTCCGCAACGCCAAGTCGCCAACCAAGAAGAGACACGTCAAGAGTCCCGTCACCCAAGCTTGTACAGTCAGTTGTACGGACGTTGGTCTGGAGAAAAGTCTCCTGCGGCCGCTTGACGGCTATGGCATGCGCAAGATCCCTTGCCAACACCTTTTCCCGCGACATGGCATCGGGCAGGTGGCTAGTTTGATCGGCTCGTAGCACCATCGCGAACCGCATCGAGGGCGTAAACAAGATGTGACTGACAGGTAAGTTTAGCTTCTTCCATAGCGTCTGAAAACTTTCTACTTTCTTCATTCTTTCCATCCTTCCCCGGCGCGATCAGCCCTGCTGGGGAGCAAGTCCTCCGTCCTCCAACCGTAGGTGGTATTAACCACATGATTCCGCATCGGTCATCGAAACGAAACTCGATCGAAACGCCAGTGGTGTCTCTGCGTCCTACTTCGCGTGTGCGCTACGGGCGGATACCCTACCCGCGCTGGCGCCGTCTCGTTCTTCGATCTCGATGCCATGCCAATTTTGCCCATGTTTCCACACCTTTCCGATAGCATCAGCCATTTTCCATCAGATTTTTTCCATTTTTCTCATTGATTTGTGCTCCTCGCTACCCGTTCAGGTGTAAATTATTCCCCGTTTCTCTTCCATCCCCCATCCCCCATCCCCCAAATCCTTCCCTGTCCGCCGGTTGCCCTTGCGTTAGGCGCACGTTGACCAAGCTCACGCACTTCTCGTGTATGCTCATTTGAGCCCGTCGTTCTTCATGTCCACAATTAGAATCAAGTATCCGGGAGTCCAAACATCCCTTCGGAAAAGGTTGGGAACCCGATTCGCAGAGACAGCACTGAACCGTGCCCTTAACGTCGATCCGGCCAGTCTGCGATCGCGATGAACGTTGCCCATCCGCTCCTCGATGCTAGGCATCGTCAAGCTGTTCTTCTTCATTGGCCCACGGCCTCGGCGTGGACATGCTATCTTCACCCAATACCTACCGTCAGACGGCTCACCGTTCCAGGTTTTCTTTGATCGACCGTCACCCTGTCTGTTGGCCCAGCGTTTCCGCGCTTACCTGCCGGTGAATCTTCGATCTATCGTGAGGGATCGAGCGACATTCCTCTCGGCCGTGACTGCTACTGGACGGAGAGCCACTCTTTTCTTCTTCATCGTGTGCGCGTCTTCGCCCTGATCATCTGCTGTTCGGGGCCGGAACGGCGAAAACCATGACCACTGACCAAGCCAACGACGTGCAAACGTGCCAGTTGCCCGGGTGTTGTCCAACTTAACTCCAGCACTGGCCCCGGCGCTAAGTTCCTTGGTTCCGGTTCCAGTCAAAAACCAGCCAAGGTGTCTCGTCTTTGACATCGCCGATCCTGCCTCAATCGACCTGCTTTTCTGGGGTCACTGTCCCAGTCGACCAGTATCCTTCTCAAACAACCCACTCGGTGCGCAGAATCCATCTGGCTGGGAGAGGGGTGCTTGGGGGAGGACACTCTTCTACCGGGGCGGCCAATATCGCCTTGATACTGGGGCCACCCGTGCTGATCAATTGCCTGCGACGGCCAGTTTGATGGAGAAGATGTATTTCCGAATACCACCCTCGCGGTTCCAGACCATCGTCGAACTCGATGCTTTGACAGGGAACGCCTGCGAGCAAATTCCGGAGCCTGGGTACTTTTTTCTTTCCCAAAGAATGCGATTCCCCAGAGGTTCTCCGCATTTTCTCAATACGCAAGATTTTTGGGATTCTCACATGCATTCTCCCCACTACGGCTCTAGGGCTATCTGCCCATATGATTCCTCATCCTGCTGTCAGTCGACTTGTCAGCGAAAGTGAAGGGCATTCAGCCGTGGGTCTGGCAGCACGATGTGCTGGCAGTACGACCACATGATTATGGTCATTTCCTTCATTTATTGTAATGGTGTCTAGCCTACCTAGGGCAAGAGAGCCAATGCTTTCCCTTCCATGTGGGTGAAGGGATTGTTATGCCTATGTTTTCAATAGCATACTTTGCCGGCTCGTGTTGACGAACCAGTGTTCATGGCCCGAAAGCGATGCGTGTTTCCAAGTCCGATTTTGGCTGTGTATGTCGGCGAGCTTCTAGCTGGCGATTTCATCCCGTCATCTCATCTCCTTCGTATCGTCTGAAAGCATGGTGTCTCCAGATCCCCTTACCCACGGGCCTTGACTAGCCCGCTCTCTACAGCCCGACTACCCAAGACCCCGATGCCGGGCGGCGATGGAGAGCCGGCACATCGAAAGCCACAGGAGGCCTCGTGCCCGTCTCCGAAGAGCAATCAATGATGCCAAGGTGTGATCCGAGGCCCTTCGTACGGATACTGGGATGGCATATTGCTCTCTTGTCTCGGGGGCGTGTCGAGAAGTTTACACAATCTCGTTCCCGTCTCGTCTTGAAGCGCTAGGCGCGCCGTATCCTTCCTTCTTTCTCGGTAGAGCAATACCAATATTTCGGACCCCTTCTCTTACTTCCCCCATCGTACCCCCCCTTACCCCCCCTTGGCGGACAAGAAGAGCGCTTTATCTCACGATGATGTAAAGAACGTCGTCCCTCCACCCCAGTGTACCCCTCCTCCATGTCTCCCCACCGGTAACGCGGACGTGAAGTCCCAAACGGTAGGAACGCTGGTTTTTCCCTGGCCGAGAGGGCACACTACTGACCGGGGAGGGGTGCGTGAGAGGACCCTCGGGGTCTAGACGCGCCGTCGGCGGGATGACATGTGGCGCCAATGTACGATGATGACAGCCTGCGTGCATGACTGACCGCCAGGAACTGGAATGAAGGATATGAGAGGCCCTGCCTTCGATCCGCGACCTTGTTCATCCCCCTGTGAATCTGGAATCTGGCTGTGTATTTGTTTGGAAGCAGGATGACGATCCCGGGAGGGGTGTGTTGGTGGAGGTTGGACGAACGAGCATCGCCAAGGTGGCTTTTCTTGGGTCTGGACCCCGTGCCTTTGATTGTTCGTCCATGTAAGGCACGCGCTGCCGGATAATGCAGCGACGAGGGGGACAGGAGAGTGCCGTCATGTTACCAGCACACAAATGCCAAGGACGTCTGCTCCAAAGCAAATGGGCTGTTAGTCTCTCTTGAGAATACCAGAGGCCACGAGGTCGTCATCGCCGTTGAGGCGACCCTTCAGGACTCGGGAAAACACTAGGCTGAGACCCTGAGACTAAAGGGCGTAGTGCTAGAACCCTTATGCAGGGTGAAGCAGCACCTAGCAAGCGTCGGACGACAGAGACGAGAAGGGAATAGGTGTTCTGTCCTCAGGAAGGAAGCTGTTGGAAGTGCCAGAATGCAGCTTTTGGGTGTCAAATCCAGCCATGGCGTCAGATTCACTTTTGTGTTCGTCTTTGATCAAAGATTATGAGGGTCCGAGGTGACGAAACTGGCGATGCCGCATCCACGTTACCCCCCGCCCCGCTCCGGTGTAACGGGGCCGTGGGGTTGCGGGACTCATCCCGGAATTTTTGCTCCGGAGAAGAATATTCCAGCAAACAATGCAAGATGCATGCATGGTTGCTTTTGCATTGCCCCAAGATTGCTGTCTATATTCACTACTTCGAGTTTGAACATGGACAGACAGCTACCCCTCGCAAAATGATCCCAATGCTCACAATTTTCCTCGTGAAGACCGCATTGTGGCATCACGGAGCGGGCAGCATCGGTTCTACATCCCGGAACTCTCAGCTTCATCTCAAGATACTACAGAAGAAGTAGTCGTGAGTCAGAATTGCCCATACTTGCCGCAGAGACTCACTAAGTCCAGTCATCTGTGTTTACACTTCGACCTTGCCCCGGGCGGTGAGTGCCTAATGCACCTAAACGGCTGAAATGTGCTCTGACGCAGCTTCCTAACCATGCCTCGCTGTCCTGTTATTCAGCATCGTCGTCTGGGACCAACTTGCGAGGGCAAGCAACAACACTGTTCAGCTTGTGAATCGGGCCCTATCTAAAGCTTTGATGTACCAATTATACACATGAAAAGCCCCAAGTACCCGTCCACTTTTGTGGTCTCATTTGTCAAACAGACTGCTTCTCACAAGTCGTTATTAATCCATCAAGCATTACCGTTTGTATCCACCAAGATTGGTTCCCTTCAAGGAAAACAGTATGTGCAATGAGTCTCGTCCCCATTCTGTCTCAGGGTTGTGTTTTACAATATCAACGGGTATTAGCGTCTCCATTCAGTACCCAACAGATCGCAGGCCGATTACGAATTTCACGACAAGACGACCTCAGTCGCCTGATCTTTCCAATCTCTGAAAATGCCGATTTTCGGTTCCGCGTCCTATTAATATGTAGTTACCATTGTCGTGACCAAAATTCTGGACCTTCCCGAATCATCTGGCCCTACCATGTAACACGCCTACCAGAGCCCTAGAGCTCGAGCCCCTAAGCTACTTGGAGTCACAATAGCTCCGGAAACGTCAACCAACTATCATTGGATGAAAACGTCCACCAATCCCCGATAGTCTAGTGGTGAGGATATCTGCTTGTCATTGTAAATCAACGATTCGCAGGGGACCGGGGTTCAATTCCCCGTCGAGGAGTTTCTTTTGCTTTTTTGCATGAATGATTATTTGTTATCCTTTAATCCTCTTCCGGGTCTTCATTTCGTTATGAAAAAAGTCAGCAAGGTAAATGCAATGCTCTGAGTTGGGTGCTCTTCGTTAAGCATCGCCGCACTGCCATCCTCGTTCTCGATCAAATCAACGCCCCGAGTGTCTCGAAACAAACCAATCCTCAAATCAGACACGTAATACTCCGTCTCCCGTGACATCTTCTCGAACTTCTTTCTGGATTATCAAATAGAAGTGGCCCCGTCTTGGCAACGCACAAATGATTGGCAGATTCGGTAGCGTCCAGGCTTCAACGTCTCCGAAACGACACTAAGGCTTAGATCAACGCTGACTAGATCCGTCGCTAGGATGTTTAAAATGAGAACTTCATCCCTCCATCGCGCACAGTCGAGGCGGAGGCAGGGCAACGGTTTTGCAACGGGAAGAAACAAATGAGGCAAAAACACAATGTGTCCCTCGTTGCGACCCAGAGGGGCTTCGCACTCTTCGACTGTGCAATGTCTTTTCGTTTATTCACTTGGATATAGACCACGATCACGATAGCAAATAACCACTACCGGCCCTAATGATACACATGCTCGCGGTAATCCTCTTGGGTGTCTTCTTCATCTTCCCGGCATGCGCGCGCTCGGAGAACCGCTTCCGCCGCCCGCCGGGCCCGGGTCCGGCAGGAGACTTCCGGGATAACCCCGTCTACACCCTCGGCGACAACATCGACTTGCAATGGGAGACGGACCTCAAGAACATCGACCTGATTCTGTGGCAACAGCAGCCACCGGCGAACATGAAGGGCCCATATGCCAAGCTAGCGAGTAAGTCCCCCCTTGCTCCCCGGGTCTACAAACTACACCCCATTAAGATAATGAATTTTGACGCCATTGCAAAGTCAATTCCACAATAAAGAGCCTGGTCTGGACTGTAGGCTACGCCGGTTTTCCCCCGACGCTTGACCCGGACATGAGCCCGGTGTACTTCCTGCAACTCTTCAAGACGGGCCAGACAGGCAGTAGCGCCACGTCTCACTACTTCAACATCACCCGAACCGACCGCACGTCTACATCTTCAACAAGACCATCTGCCTCGTTAAAAACAACACTTTCATCCTCCACCCCAGCCCTCGCTCTCGGATCAGCAACAGCAACATCGACATCAACCCCGTCAGTATCCACGGCCGCCGCCGCCGCCGACGACGAGGACCAACTCTCAAGCAGCGCGGTCGCGGGCGTCGCCGTCGGGGCGACACTGGGGGCCCTGGGCCTCATTGGATTTCTCGCGTGGCTGATCCGCAGACACCTGAAGAGGAGGAGGGAAATGGCCGTCCACACGCAGGGCGACATCCTCGTCTACGCCGAGCGGCAGCTCCACGAAAAGGACGCCGCCGCTGCCGCGGAGTGGAAGCTGGAGCTTCCCGCGCAGAGCCGCGAACGATTTGAATTGGAGGCGTGCGAGCCGAGGCACGAGATGCCTGCTGAGCCTGTGGTCGGGATGGAGAATGGGAGCGTTGGCTTAGGTTCTGCTGGGCAGAGTCGGTAGGGTTGTGGTTGGAGCGATGGTAAAGTTGTGTTTGGGGTTTTTGTGTGTATTTACAGTTATCGAGCGCGACCTTCTTGTGGATTATATTTGGGCTGATGAAGTGAGCTCACCAGAGTTGAATGTTCATTGATGAAATAACCCGGCAAAGCCAATGTATTTGGAAAAATACAATACAACACAGTACGTAAGACAAACCGAGCCAGCAGATTCATATCATCAGTCGTAGTGCCATTCTCAACTTGACTTCGGAGCTTGTGAGGGTGGACGGAGCTGGCGAAAGCTGCTGTGAATGATGTATATCGGCCCAGTCCCCTCAAAGGTGTTGTTCATTTGATCCAAATAGCCATCACTGGCCATGATTCAAAACAAAAAGCATAGAGGCCGAGAAAATGTACCTCCAGAACAAAAACCAAGGTCCAATGGGATGCAAATGAGCAATTGAGCCTCCCAAAACCAGGCGGGCACCATTTCACGATCAGAATTCTCCCCCAAGCCTTTTTTCTAAAAGAGCCCCTACCTCGTCAAGTCTGTTGGGCATAAGAAGGGATAGAACGAGACCTGCTGCACCGAATGCGGCTCACACAATAGTATTCGTCATGCTTGATGAGGTCGACTTGACTGGCCCTTTGGATTAGGTTCGCAAAGGGAGTCAGGGACTTTGAAGCATCTGAGAAGCTCATGGTCATTGTCTTTCTACTGACTTCTTTTTTTTTTCTCTTTTGGAAATGGGAGAACCGATTTATTGAAACGCAATTCAGAAACCTTGGTAATCCAAGATGAGAGACAAAGTACTTATTCAATGGATCAACGTCCTATCGTGAGGGTTTGACTGTGTGCGTGTCGGGCGAGGAATGTGAATCCTTGGCTTGCAGCATTGTCTTTATGGTTTCTGGAAGTACGCCATTCCATCTAGAAGGTTTGGTTATGAGATTTGGGGCTTCCTAGCCATCAGTCGAGGCCAGAGAAAACAAAGGGGTTGAAGGATTGTTTATTCAAACCGTGACATTAGATGCAGGTTGCCGTCGTGCCATTTGCCAAGAGGCATTTTGCTCAGGAGGCTTCACTAGGTAAATATACACATCTAGAAAGTTCAATTCGTATAATCCATATGTGTGTGTATCTACAATAGATGGGAATGAGAGTCTACCTTGTAAACTTGATCAACATCGAAACCCGGCCAGTAAACCTTTGCACCAAACCGGACCCGGGAGGAAACGTCTCTGAATCTACGGACTCCTGAACTCCGGATGTTCTACTCTTGGGTAGGTTTCTCGAATGGCTTCATTCCGTACACAGAGTACCTGAGATGTAGTTAGTTCCCGTCACTCATCCGCTGACAATGAGACCCCCGCGGGAAAGGGGGGGTGGGGGAGAGGGGTGGAAAATCCCAACTCACACGTTCCAATACCCATGAATCCCAACATTCTTAAAATCCTTCCTCACACTCGCCATAAACACAACAACCTCCTCCCTCGTCCACCCGAGCACGCGCGTGAACAGCGCCAAGGCGCCCGGCTCGATGCCCTCCAGGCTACACGCCTGGCCCCAGACCCCGAGCTCCCGGAGCTCCGGGTTCTTGGGCCAGGGGCTCGTCGGCCACACACGCTTGTGCTCCACGACGTTGACGAAGCCGGCCTCCTGGAGCAGGGACCGGAAGCGGCCCGGTGCCGTGATCGGCCGGCCAATGAGCTCTGTGCCTTCCATCATCAGGGTCGACCAGCGCGCCATCGGGTCGTCTGGCTTCAGGGTGTCGTCCTGACAGAGGATGGGGAAGGCGTTGTCTTGCAGCTCGATAAAGCCGCCTGGTTCTAGAGCACTGTTTTTTGGAAAGTGGTTTAAAATATGTTAGAAAAGTTCAAACGTCTAACTGGGGGCTTGTCGAGTTTTGGTAGAATTGAAAACGAGGGAGGACAGGACGACTGCTTACTCGTAGGCACGGCGGAGGAACTTTTCCCAGCTTGCGAAGCATGCATTCATGTGTCTGGCAAAGATGAAGTCGAACGGCTCCTGCCACGTCCATTCTTTGTCAACGTCGTCGACTTCAAACTTGCAATTCGGGGGAACGCTGGGGTTAAATAGAAAGATCAGCCACCTTCACCCCGGCGAGATCATTCGTGGAGACTGGAGAAAGAGCCTAAGAGTGGGGGAGGAGGGTTTGCGTGTGCCCAGGTATACTTACAATTCCGGCTGAATGGGGCTCAAGTCGACACCAAGGACCTTTGGATTCACCTCGAGTCAATAAAAGCCGATTTCGCCATCAGATCGATGACTATGAGCGGCAGGTGTACATAGTACATACCAATGCTTCTGGGTTTCGATCCGCTGTTGATAGTGACGCCGTTAGAAGACAATTTTGAAAAAAAAAAAAAAAAAAAAAAAGCAGTGGCTCGTTAATGAGTACGGGAAGGAAACTCACCGTATTCCTCGGCCCAAACACCGGTTCCCGTTCCAATGTCCAGGACACGGTTCGCTCCGTTGTTCTTTGGACACATGCAGAGTTTGCCATCCCAAGTCAGCAACCAAAAGTGATGCTGAAAGTCTGTGGAATATTGGTATGAGCAGGCTTGGTAAGATGGCAGGCAGAGAATGGCTCACCTAAGCGGTCTTGTTCCGTCTTTGGGTGAATTGACAAGTTAGATTTTCCAGAACTCAAAAAGACAAACTCATTTTCATGAACTCACAACGTCGTTTGGCAGGATATATGCTAAAATATGTGTGTGTTTAGCTGATTTGATCAAGAGATGGGGAATTCATGGATGCTTCAACTCACATCCATCACTCAAGCTGTGATATGTGCGACCATTTTCCCTGCGATAGTCGCGAATGCTTGATCTCAGCGAGTCTGTATCAGTTTGAACAGACTACACGAAACGGCAAGATTGTCAGCCAGGTAGAGGGCGTGTGAGACAGACTGGCAGGACTGGGAAAACTTACTGTGCCACTAGTCGAGGATACATCCGATTCGACGTCTTGTGCCTCCTGTTGCAACGGGATCAGTTTCCTGCTGTGGTAATCTTGAGACGATAACAACAATGAATCACAAGAGAGTTCTTTCAACGGTGGACTCACGATAACCTCGTCAGGCTCAGCGTGCTGCTGACCTTGATTCAAATCAGTCATCTCGTTGGTTCTCTCTCTCTTTCTCACGCAAGTCGAACGGTGATTCGGGTGCGTTGGAGAGGCGACGGGACGATGATACAACTTATCTGTTGTAAGAAAGGGAAGAATGGAGGAGGGGAAAGACACAATTCGGCGTGCTTAAATCCGTGAGAAATGATGCCCCTCCCCTCCCCTCCCTTTCTCCCCCCCCTGCTTGAATCCCACCCTACGATTACGCGCCAACATGAATCCTCCACGGGGGCTCCGCTCATTCGCTTAGGTGGGTTTCTGCAAACATTTCGACGCCGAACGTGATTGGGCTACGCGGCCTGACCGACCTAATGGGCAATAGGTATGGCATTTGATGAGAAGGCCGAGCCTGAGAGGATAGGAGGAGGGGGGGTTGGAAACAAGGACGATTGGCGCCGCTCAGCGCTGCCGAATTCGTCGAATGGAGGCAATTTGGGCAGAGTAAGTAAGGACCGTTGTTCTATTGGAGCCATTTGCGACTTGACCAAATCCAAACGTCATGGTTCAGCAGTTTAGAGATACATGTATTGTGATAGCTATTTACGGTAACATTCAGACTCATCCCAATAGTACTCGAGGAAGCTTCATGGCATTTGAGTCGTCCGCTGCTTGGCCACAAGTTGAACCCGCCACACTGGTCTCGACCCGGGAATCTTTTTCACGCCAGTACCCAGGAATCGATCCATGTGTTGAATTAGCTAGGTGGTGCCGATTGAATGATTAACGAACTAAATCAACGCCAATGGACGGTGTTCTCCTCCTCATCACCATTTTCTCCAGCGACTGAAACCGCCTTGGGGCATCTCCCATTCTACTTACGCCGCGCCAAAAAGTGTAGTTTAATCCGAAATCCCAAGGGTATCATAATTACATCTCTAATTCAACAAAATGCACACATCTTTTTCAGCCTCTCCCAATGGGGGATCAAGCGTAGGGTTTTCTCCCATAAACACAATACCTGCATGAAAGTTAGTAGAGCTTCAACGTAACTAATAGTTGGACAGGAGACAACGGCACACGGCACTCGTCTGCCATCCCACCTCCCCACCCTCACAAGACTTACACGTTGAAGTATGCGTGGACCTGACCACTCCGAATCTCCTTCTCGACCTCCTTGCAAAAGTCCCGGGTGTCCTCCTCGGGCCAGTGGAGAAACTGCGTAAACAGGTGAATCGTGGACGCCTCGAGCGCCTCGATACAGTTCTCCCGGCACCACACGCCAATCTCCCGGTCCCTCCTGCTACCGGCGCCCCACGGCCCAATGGGCCAGACGCTCTTCACCTCGACAATGGCCTCGAAGCCGGCGCCGTCGAGCAGCTGCTTGAAGTGGGAGGGCGCCGTGCAAGGGCGGCCCATCAGCTCCGTGGCCTCCATCAGCAGGGTCGACCACCGCGCAATGGCCGAGTTGGGCGGCATGGTGTCGTCGTCGCACATGATGGGGAAGGTGTTGTCTTGCACTTCAATGTAGCCGCCGGGCTCGAGGTGTCTGTGGAGAGCAGAGTCAGTCATGGGGCAGTCTACTGGGGAGCGGTTCCGTTTCCTCACCCGAGAGCCTTTTCAAACACTTCACCCCAGTCGGCAAAAGCGGTATTCATGTGGCGGAAGAAGACGAAATCGAAGAGGTCCCTCCACGGCCAAGGTTGCTCCAGGTTGTAGATTTCGTAGTAAAGGTTGGGCGGAACACTGGGCGACATTCAGCTTAGCCCTCTTCCCGTCAAACGATGCGGCCTCCAGAATCAAGGTCATTGTTGTCTTGAAAGAAGGCGTGTCGCCAAGGTCACAGCTGAAAGCTTGGTTCCATGGCTTATTACTGGCCAGAAGACTGAGCGAGCAGGAAGAAA
>NW_019173198.1:0-32091 GCF_001831195.1 Colletotrichum orchidophilum | reverse complement strand
TAATAGAAAATAATTATAATAATATTTTTTTTAATAAAACCTTTATTATAGTAAATAAATAAAAAATAGTTTAATATTTGAAAATTATAAAAAAATATAATAAGGAATATATTTAAATACTATTAATCAATTATCTTCAGCAACTAGGCGCATCTGGAGATGCTCTGTTCGTCTGGGGTGTTTACGCTTCGAGAAGGTGACAGGAAGGCTGGTCACGGCAGATAAACAGCCATTAGATCTGCTAGGGGACATGATATCTGACAGGCGCAACAAGCAAGCAGGCCAGCATGTCGGAGAGAGAGAGGGAGGGAGCGGGGGCCAGAGTTGACATTTCCGGCCTGTGAGGCAAGCCTCCAAGCCATTCAAGGGTTGCACACCTCGTTAAGTTGCTAAAGCCCATGACTCAGGGACAAACTTTTCCACGGTCCAGGTTTCCAAAGAGGATATATTCGAAGTTTATCCGTACAGGCAGGGCCACTCATCATCCGGGGTCAATTGCTTGCGACATGGAAGCCTTTTTCGATTGTTGGGCCGGGACCGATAGTGTTCTGAACTTTTGAAGAGAGGATGACAGTCCCACCCCGGCCTCTCATCTTACTTTGACTGCCGCTGCGACGTGAATGTGGGATGGGATGCAACGGCCCTGTCCGTCCAATGGCCATAGCTCCATGCAGCTGCGCGTTACTACGTAGAAAACGTTGAAGGGTGGGAAGAGAGCGCCAATTTGGCAACAGCTTCAGCAAATGTGAAAGTTTGTTGGTTTCCTTACCTCGACCGGCAGAAACCGAGCGTCGAAAAAGGGATACCATCTCGTCAATCCCACGACATCCGGCACTTCACTGCTACGTGAGCTCGTGTCCTTCAACAGAAAAGAAAAGTGTAAAGTACCCAAGCTTTCGACACGGACCTCACTAGCTTTTGGCCCTACAGAGACGTGCAATGCACCGATCATCCGGCGCGAATACCTACACCTAGAATGCGGCCCGGAGAGCAGATCAACAATGACAAAGTACTTCGTACAGCCCTATCCGTATAGCGATGGAAAAACATGCATTCTTTGGCCCGCCCCTCACCTCCCCCGGGGCCGAGGATGCCGCATGACGACCGAGGTGCAGGGAAAAAAAGCTCGTTTGCTTAGTTTGACGCGCAGCTCCTTTGACACCCGCATCTGCTTGACAACGGATTGATCTAGCGCAGCCGGCTTGGCGTCAAATCAGTTTGTAATCAACTCAAAGATCAGAGAGGGGTAGAGAACTACAAGAAGTGAGAGAGAGATCCACAACCTCACCGGTCACCCAAGTTGAGCAGGTTGGGATATTGATCGCCCGGTGAGGCAGTTGGGCTAGGCCAGATTGCCATGCCATTTGATGCCGTGTGATTCGCTTCTGCGGGCCACGCCGGACGGTGCCGTTGGCCAACTGAGGAGAGGCCTTTCATTGCCAATGTCGCTTGGCTCAACGCCGTTAGAGTTACACGCACGAACCGGCGTGAGCTGCCGGAACCCAACTTAACAGGCCGAGTATCTCGTACAATTCCGACAAGCCAGACCGGATACCAGGGCGAAGTGTGTGCTGGTCGTGTCGGTACCCCATCGTCATGAGTTGCAAACATGCCCGTCATCTCACTTGTGAGTCTCACACTTGCACTCAGACTCATACCTTCAGTAAGTGAGACTTACATGCTTACACTTGCTTGTGCAACAAGCAGACTGGCCCACCCCCTCCATCTCCGGGAATATCTCACACATCGCGCCATGCATGTACCTCAAATGACCGGTGTGAGTGCCGTGCCGATGGTCAAGACATCTTCGACCGCCCTGCACCTAACGCCGCAGGGCTTGCAAGACAACGTCTCTGCGAGCCCCAGAGACAATAAACAACTTTCGCGCAGCGCCCAAAAGGTACGCGCCAATGAGCGGCTCGCCGTGCCTGATGCGCTCTCGCTTCTGCGTCGCAGCGCATTATCCCAGGTGCTTTGAAGTCAGATATATATTATCACAATCATCATCCTCTCATGTACGGTTGCGTTGGATAGTGCCCGACTCCTTTTTTTTCTTGCTTCTGGTCAGCTGAGCTGCGATGCGATGCACGGCATCCCAACTTCCAGCAGCGAGACAGCACTTTGTTCTTGCGGCTTGGTGGCCTTGCGTGCCCAACTTGACCTATGGCGCGGAATCGCCAATGCCCACTTACAGCCCACGACACGAACTTGAACTCACACGTTTCATTGTCGTTGATAGGGGCCGCGCGTGCGCGTGGAGGGACTCGAAACACTTCAGATGACCATCCCCGTCGCGCACCAACTGCCACTAACCCCCACCCTCTCTCTCCCGTCTCCCTTCATGATCCTCCCACGTTCTCCCACGTTGGGCAGCTCGAACTGTTCCCAGTCCCGACCACCAAAGACGCCCACGCTACTGCTTGAGGAAAGCGTGGTGTTTTCTTCGAGCAGTAGCGTGGTGGCTTGCGGGACCCAAAGACCCAAAGGTCCAAAGATGTGCCATGAGCCTACCCGGACTGGGTAGATGGGGGGGGTTCTTTACCGTGATGATATTGATAAACCTCGAGGGTCCCACGTTCTTCCACCCCACGCCGACACCCGTCTGATACCGTGAGAGTCGCTCCGTTGTTCCCTCCCAAGCTGGGGTCCTTGCACTCCCACTCGCTCTACACCTGATTTCTCACCGAGGACCCTACACGGCGCATTGAGTCCTGTTATAACCGGTCAGTCCATAGAGTGGGCGGCATCGGGCCGCAAAAGGGATGGGATGTCTGAGGGCCGTCAGCGTCTCGCCTGCGTGTGTGCCATGATTCCCATCACCACCACCACCACCACCCGCTCAAACGAATCTGCCTGCCGCTTGTTTCCAAGCAACCCAGACCCAAGCGTTTGCCCATGGTTAAACGCACTCTTGTACAGCACAGCAAACCCAAGATTGCCCGATATCACCACCTCTCATCACTGTCATTCGTCTCATTTCCCACCGGTCCCGTAAGCCCGGTCTGCCCTTCTCCCTCTCTGCCCGGCACATGTCGTAATGAAGCGACCAACGAGAGGGCGACAGGCCACTGCACTGCAGCTTCACCGGTCAATCCTCCTTGCGCATACGTGCCTCCCTCCCCTTGCACACACACATGGACGCACACACACACACACACATCCTCACTTCTCCGGTCCCTCCCACACGTTGCAGCACTAAGCACATCAAGCACCAACCCTGTGACGTGTGTGTGTCTGTGTACTTGGTCGAACTAACGGAAAATCCCCCTCCCCACTCGTCCCTGTCAAGCCCTGTCTCGTCTCGCCTTGCCTACAAAGTCCCCCAGTCTAGTCCCGCTCCTCAATCATCCCCTCATAATTAGCATGCTTTTTTCACGAACCATGTAACCCTCGTTGCGTGTACCAAAGCGCTACATTTTGTCCAGTACTAGGTCCTCGGAATATGTGGCCCCTGGCTTGCTCTAGATTCGCTCTGGCCAGGATATGTTTGGCGTGTCATCTCATGTTCAAGGATGTGTTGAATGAGGGAGGGAAAGTCACTGTGTACTTTCCATGGGGCGGAGAATGGAAGGTGTCGGGTATGGATGTATGAATGTGTGTGTGGGTGTATGTGTGTGTCCATGTGAGGTATGTGTGCTAGACGATTGAACGCTGCAGAATGTTCGCTCCTCACACACTTGAACCTTCTCCCGGCCTTCTTACGTATTGTGTAGTGTTTAATCTCAAAGTATCACGAAACCCAATACCCTGGCAGGTACGTGGCCGCAACTTGGACTAATCCAGCGAGCGCATGAACACTCAAGACGCGGGTGTCACTTAAAGGCAGGGTATAATGAGAGGATACACAAACAGGAGTAAGTAAATATCTCCAGTTTTCTCAATTGTTTTTCTGATATGAGCGCTACTACTGCGCTGTCTGTGCCGTGCTGCCAAAGCGCGTCTGTTTAGTGTGAAATGTGTGAAGTGTGACGAGATCTTGGTGGGTATATATGTACAGGAAACAATGTTTGCGCTCTCCCCCCCCAACTGTACCCACTGTCGAATGGATGGGAGGTGTTGAGAGGAACGAGCAAAGCAAGAAAAGACTCAAACCAAGATATGCAAACCCCCGCAAACTACCCCCGCTTGTGATTGCAGACGGACGGCTATAAAAAAAAAAACATGCTTGTTCCCTATCCCAAACTCCAGTATCCTTTCCTTGATTGCCTTGGAGAACATGCCAAAAAGAGAAGAAAAAGAAATAGGATTAAATCATCGCCGGAAGAAAATGGTTCCAGCATCTCCGGTCAAAGACTATTGACTGCTCTCTTATCGCGAAGCTTGTGATGATGAGTGTGAGCGAGTTTGAGTGAGAGTGTGAGTGAGCGTAAGTGTGAGTTTGAGTGTGAGTGTGAGTGGTGGCGGAGGGGTTGAATGGGTGAGATGGGTGAGATGCTCAGATACAAGTCGAGAGCCGAGCCAGACGCGGTCGACGTTCGCTAATGCACGACTGACCGGCCCATGGGCAGACAGGAGGATGAAAAGAGATGGGGAATGCTGTGATGGAGGGTAGACAGACCGGTCTCGTCTCGTCTTTGACCGGGGAGTGCCGCCGCTAGCCCGGTGCCGTGGTCGGTGTAGGCGCCCGAATAAAGTTGAATAGTCCGCGACGCCGTCTCCTCTTTTGCTTCCCACCCCTTGCGGACCCTCCCGTCCAGCATCCATGGGTACCGAACTCCTCTCCGCGTGGTGTTGATCCTCGTGCCCATCAAGCTTTTGCTGTGTGGCGGGTTTGTCCTGTTGCTTTCCCGTCTCCAGGAGTGTGTGTCTTTTTCCTCCTTGCCCTTTCCCCTCCTCCCCGTCCCAAAAAGGAAATTGTTGAAATGCTCGTTTCCGTATCAGCGCCAAAACTTCCGGTCCGCAATGCTCGAATTCGCAAACGCCGTGGTTGAGGTGCAGAGTTGCACCTTGCCCGAGATTTGTTTTCTTTTTTTTCCCCCAAAAGAATCTTCCCCCACCCCTCCCCTCTTGACGTTATTCCTCCTCTTAGAAATGAGCCATTCAAAATGGTGCTTAGCTCACTGTGTTGAGATCGGCATGGGCGAGACCGTCTCAACGCTATGCGTCCGTCCCCCCTCTTACTGCGAGTGTGCATCCATCATCCCTCCACCGGTCCTGTCATAGCCCTGCAGACGGGAATTCAAATTGGAGCCGGCGTCGATTTTCGGTAGAAAGGGTCCGTCCATATGGCACAATGTCGCAAAATACTGCCTTGACGAGGTACAGCTTTGTTCAACTTCTCCGGTTTGGTCATCAGTCCACGTCCGGAGCCAGATAAGCTTGTACCGTGTAATTGTCGTTTCGAAGCAGCCCGCCGTTGCCGTTTGCCTTGACGCATGCTTGACGTGTGGGATAAGTGGCTGTGTTACGCGACGCATCCTCGAGTCGCCAAGTATCAAATGTCGTTGAAGAAAAAAAAAATTGGTCCTGGCGAAATTGGTTCGCACAATTTCTCGCTCTCTCTCTCCCTCACACACACACCCATCCCGTCTCTCTGGAGTTGTGTTTGTCCCGAGAGGCCGGAGGGACAGAGCAAAAGCGGCCTAGGGGGAATGTGAGATGTGATAGACGAGAGACGTGCCGCAGACCGGATCTGTATCCTAGGCGCCGGCGGGCCTTTTTGATCGGAATATTGTCTGAAAAGTGGTGGATGAATAGAGTGGAAAGCATCATCGGTGGGTTCGTTGTGCTTATAGTCTGACTGGCGTGTTATTGCGCTTGATCATGCTCTCCCACACGATCGGTGCTGAAGGCTTGCATTCGCCTGCGATGAGACAATGTTAGTCCCGAGGTGTCTGGGATGGGGGTTGGAGGGGAAGGGAAAAAGGGATTGGGAATAACCGCATCAACCGCCACACGGGTGAAGGGTGCTGCTGTGTCTGTGATCGATGCTTTGGCTTGCTGTGCTCTCTCTCACTCGGGAGAGGGGAGGGCAGGGGGAGCAGGGACACTCAGCAGGCCAAATTTCCTGCCCCTACACCCCCATGCCGGTCCCAATTCCAGGTGCTTGGAGTTTGAGTGGAGTTGGAGGCACATTTCATTTTCCGTGGCAGCAGACAGACACAAAACACGCGCACACCCCTGCCCGGCGTGGTCGAACGGGGGGAGCTTGCTCCAAGAGCAAAGAAGGTTGAGAGGGCCAAGACTGGAGATAGGCGTTGCCGCGGAGAGGAACATACCACAGACTTCATCTCCCCTGTTTTTGGACGCACGTCAGTTATGTTGTCCATGAGCATAGTCATACGGAAAAGACGAGTAAGAAGGGGCTCCGTGTGATCCGTCAGGATCTGCAAGAGGGCGCCCAAGGGGGAAGAAGAAAAAGAAACGACTGGAGACGTACCTGTACTCGAAATGCGTGACACACGGCGGACAGCGTCGTTGCGTGCGAGTGTAGACCGGACACCACCGCGAAACAATCCAGCGGACGTGGCCGCAGTGGAATTCTCTCTGCAAAAACAAACAAAAATGTCAGTCCCGCGGTCCTTGCAAAGAGGGATCCTCTGCCGCAGCGGAACCTGCGTGCTTTCGGACCAGACATACTTGGGTATAGTTGCACATTATTGCTTCTGGGTGTTGTGGTTTTCGTGGGACGTGAGAATCGGAGGTAGATCCGAAAGTACAGAGGGAAAAAAAGCCCCCAGGCGGCGGGTATTAGTCGAAATGGGTGAGTACGGTATAAGCTGGTGGCGGCGGGGATCCGGGTCGCACTGTCAGGGGGGTGGTGGCCAGAAGATACGGGCTTGGTGAGAGAATTTGCAACACGTTAAGTAAGTAGGTATATAAAAAAATAAAATGGTAGAAAAGATCGTTGGAGAGCTGGAAACGCGATGAAGCCGTCGTCAGAGTTGAGAAAAGGGTGGGCGCGTTAATATTTAAAGGTCGGGGCGAGGTATTATCAAAGTGTGGATTCGAATGGGAGCAGGGCGAGGAGTGCAAGGACTACGTGGGAGAGGTGCTTGGTGGTTCTGTATATAGATGGCCCGGTGCTTGGAGACTGTGATGGATGGAGTCAGTGGGCGACGCTCGGGGAATCCACGCAAAGAATGTACCTGGGATTGTCATGCTAGGTCAGGCCCATACAAGTACCGCTACGTCGGAGGTATATGTGAGGTAAACGGGACGAGGGGGGGGGGAGTGGGAGGGCCAGGCCAGACCATAGTGTACACAGA
This sequence comes from Colletotrichum orchidophilum, assembly GCF_001831195.1. Lineage (NCBI taxonomy): Eukaryota > Fungi > Ascomycota > Sordariomycetes > Glomerellales > Glomerellaceae > Colletotrichum > Colletotrichum orchidophilum. The sequence continues at coordinate 24,883 of NW_019173198.1, read as the reverse complement.
AATAGAGGGAGAGAGGAAGAGGGCGAGTCGGTAGCAGAGACAAGTGAGAGTAGGAACAGAGACACAAACAAGGAGCCACTGATGAGCCTGAGTCCTGAGCAAGCCAGCGCCGGCGGGACCCAAAAGCCAGACCAGACTGGCGGGCAGATGAGCAAGCATCATGGCCCCAGAATTTTGATTGCCCCCTTGGCCCTTGCTCTGGCTTGCCGGGCTCCAGAAAGGTTAGAAACCCAGGCCATGGGCCACTGACCAAAAGTGAGTTGAGACAGACAAGGACGGACGGATCGGGCAGAAAGAGACAAGTGATGCGGTACCCGTAGACCGAATAGAAACGCGTGCGCGCAGTGTTCAGGCTCTTGCTCGTTCCCTCTTGGAGCATAATCCCTTCAGACTCAGGCCGGTTCCGAGGGGGTGTGCATAAGGTTTTGGGCTGTCTTTGGGGGGAGTGTGTGCCCGAGTCCTCTTCCCCTTCCCCTACCCTCCTCTCCCGCTCGACGTACGGACACGCATATTGGACACATAGACGCACACTCGAAGTCGCAAACGGTGCCGCTGCACAGCACTGGCTATGTTGTCTGTCTGGCCGCCGGTCACACGTATGGGGTAAACTGGCCCAAAGCCCAAGCAAGGAACCTACATACACAGCAAGGCATGGGTGAGGTACTCTTGGGAGCAGCAGCCCTCTTCGCGATCCGTTCCAACTTCCCACCCTCCCAGGTACGCACGCCAGGCCGGCAACGCGCAGTGCCTACGCAACGACCCCTGCTTCCTCGACTCTTTGTGGCTCCGCTTTCTCATCGGTTGCTTGGTCTGGTCTGGTTTGGTCTGATGGCTAACCTCTTCCCTCCGCGCCGGTGTGCTGCTTTGCAATCTTGCCTCCATGTCGCGAGCCAGTGATGCTCTTAGCGTCATGGGTTGTGGAAAATGGGAAAATGTGAACATGAGAACCCACCAGTATGGACCCGTACTATGCTACTGGTGGCCGGCCGGGCACCACGGGTAGCCGAACAAACCACAACGACGCCAAAGCTGGCCTCGCATGCCAGACGTACGTACATGGCTTGCGTTTTGCCCAAAATTGGCTCTCCAGACTAGCCTACGCCAGGGGTGATCCTTCTTCACGGACGGCAGAGATAGCGAAACAGGCACCGGCTCGTCCCCTAAAACCGTCGTTGCCCTTCTCGAGCTTCTATTCGACGAGGGCGCAAGATTTGAGGAGGAGGGCCAGGCAGAACGGGGAAGGGACGGGGGGGGATGGAGAACCAGCAAGCCAGCAGACAGACAGCTGCTGGACTCTGGACGATGGTGATCCTTGGCCACCACCCAGGCAGGACCTCGACGCTAAACCGAAGCCATGCCGGAAGGAGGAGGGCAGAGAAAAGAGAGTTTTCTCACAGTGAGTAAACTAACCATGTTGGGAGATTTGGTCAGGCATGTTGCGCGCTAGTGTGTCTTCATAGCTTCTCTCTCGACAAGGTGCCTTGCTCTGGCTGCTGCCTCTCTTCTCTGTCGTCTCCTTGCCAGGCCTCTCTTCACCAATTACGAATCGAAAATGGGTCCCCCAGACACATGACTTTCGAGTCACCGGCTGGGATTATGGAAGCAAGAGAACGTGCGCTTTTGCTGCGTGCCATCAAGACCCAGAAGCCGCTGGGACGTCGGCCCAGGGACCCCCCACCCATTTGTGCAAGGGGTCTGGGTGCAAGTCGTTCTAGTGACCGCGGCAGAGCTGAGAAACGAGACGATCAAGGGGTGGAGGAGGAGACCAAGACCATGATAAGGTACTCAGAGACGAAGCCAGATGGAAATGCAACTGAAGGGGGCAACAATGCAGCCTCCCCGATCTTATTCTCGTCAACTGGGCTGAGAACTTGGGACCTTGAAGCTGCAGAGCCGGACAGGGGCAATGACGAGAGCCCATGGTAGAGGCTACGGTACTCTTGTGCATGGCCCTAAAGCGCGGTACATTGTACATTGCAAGTGAACTAACTCCCCGCACTCGCGCCAAGAAGGTGAAGAGTTGGAATATGATAGGGAGGCCGAGGTACACACAGGTGACAAGAGTCACAGAAACTAGAGAGACAGTTCTGGCGCACAAAGAGAAAGCAATGTAGCCCGGGCAAGGGTAGATGCAGAATCAATGCTGGCGCAGCCGCGCGGTGCCGACGCAAGGCTTTGCTTCAAGTACGAACGGTACTGGCAAGACGGTTCGACTTCTGACCACAGACAGTTCAGACAAATCCGGTAGGTGCCGTAGACTATGAGGTTGCTCCCTTTAATGCGCCGCTCGAGTCAAGCAGCGTTTCCCACGTCTAATGAGACTCTGGAGTCCTCCCGAACGAGCATCATGGCTGCAACGTGACAACTCAACGCGTTCCGAGAACGACCTCGCGATTTCAGGGCAAATATCCAAGCCAGTTGCCTTACTTTCACCTTGATGCCATGAGAGAACAGTTCATTCAAACATTTCAGATGCAATACGGACGTCGTTCCTGGCTTGGCTGAAGTCAAAGAAATATTCCGCACAATGTAACAAGAGGCAAGGGAACTCGAAAGTATCGGCCCTGACCACCCAGTCTCTGGGGGTTCAAACTTATGCATGTCTTTGTGCGCCCACCGTTATGGCAGGGCCCAGGGGGAAATCTATACATCCCCATCCATATAATCTCTCGGCAAACCACAAGTCTCGTCGCCCACGTCTCTTTCCAGGGCCAGGTCACATTTTTTTTCCCCCTTCATATCTTGATTGATTTCATTTCTTCAACCAGATCGATGGGCTAGAGTTTGGGACACAGCCCATCGGCCTGCACGTGGCCCTGCCCCTGTCCGGCGGAGATCATTCAAAATCCGTTTGTCAAAGCGAAACGACGGAGAGGCGCATCCCAATGCCATTTCGGGCCATACTACGCATCCCTCCTGTATTACTCGCCCTGCCAGCAGTAAGTAACGGCGTGAGCCTTGTGCCGTCCAAGCTCCAGCTGTCCCTCAAGGTGCCGACGCGAGCGAGAAGTTGGATCTACCGACGCAGAGGCCATCATTTCCGACGAGATTGATAAGGTCACCGCTCCTTTTTGGTGACTGGACTGACGACATCTTCCCAGCAAATTTGTACTCTTTGATTCGATGCCGTATCCCTCTTTTCGTTTCTGTTCTCCCCATCAAGGTTCCCATGAGAGACCTAGAGAGCCAGCAGTTGCAGTTGTACCCTTCTCGCGCGGCCTGGTCCATCCACTTCTTCCTGTTCGTAAGAGAAAACGGGTGCTCTAGCTGGTCAAATGGATCGCTCTCCGCCGTCTACGGGCATGGGATTGCCGCTAGGCGTTCCCAGATGAGTTGACCACCGTCCCATTGTCGGGGACGTTTCAAATTCGCCTTGTCTTTGTGTGCTCTTCTTCGCTCCGCCGCCTCCGCAGGCTGGCGTTCTTCTCGACGGGGCTATCCTTTCACCACGTGGAAAATGTTATTCGACTCAATGGGGTAGCGACCAGTCAACGGTTTCTCCCTTTCACTGTTCATCAGCCGGCACTGCACTTTCCGTCAGTTCCCGGCGGCTTGCCGCCCGGCCCCGTCACCGGCATTATCGCGGATAGCCGGTAGCGCCTCGCGTGTAGCAAGGAGCTGGCCCGTTCGAACCTGTTGAATGTGTGATGGATGTTGCCTTCGCCAGACCGATGAGAACGGTTTGACCCACCACGGTCAGGAACTTGAATGAGAGCAAAAGGGGGGTGACAGGTCGTTCCCGTCACATCCCGCCACTACCTAATCATGGCTTGGCCCTTCAGGTTCATCTCGACGGTCTCGACTCTCGATAGATTCGCGGGAGAGTGATGCTCTTGACTCAACATACCTGTCACCGGTTGATGCCGGCCCTGCTGGAGGTACGGGATATCAATTTGAGGGGGGAGGGGGGGAGCATTGGTGCCCATCTGCCCATGTTCCACCCTGGACCGGATCGACCGTGCGCTACCTGCCAAATGCTGCAATGGAAATCTCCAACGATCAAACCCTTCCCATTCCCCTCGCAAAGCTTGAGCCCTCAACAAGTTAACCTCATTATGCTTTTTGACTTTCCGGCGATCTCGGCGATGCTACAGTGAAGACGCCAGCACGACGTCAGTTTGCTTGCTCAAGGCCTCAGAAAGCCAAAGAGCCTTGCCAGAGCTCGATGCTGGCCCTCCGGGTTGGGGCCCGCGGTTTTCCGCCTTCGTGGTCTTCTCGGGAACGACGATACCGTGTTGTTTCGTTCTTGGATGGAGATGTTCCAAAATTAATAGAGAGTCGCGGCTCGACATACCCACTGCGCTCCTTTTCTCCGACGTTTCTGTAAGCGCCAAATTACCCAGAAGTTTTTATCAGGATCTACAAAGGCAATGCTTCACGTGAGACATAGGTCTCAGTGTGGCCCGGGTGCGTCTCTCGCTTTGACAGGAGTCTGAACTCTGTGCTACATTTGACATGACGATGCCCGCGAATTCATCTCTACACATCAGCGCTTTGATAGTATGACATATCCGTCCCCCGCCCCAAACCTTCTCCTCTATCTTGTAATCGGTACGTGCCGGATTCGATAGAGGAGGTGAGGCGAGAAAAGTTAGCTGCTTCCTCGGCAAGTCGGACGAATTACTTCCAGCATTCCCCCGATGATGAGATCAAGTGTTGATGCCAACGACCGATACGTCTGACCGGTGTACCGCAAACGCCCACAACCCGATGTCGTCTTCGACACTTTAGTGAACAGTACACAAGGAAACGGTTCTTTTCCACCCGTCCGAGCCAACCGGCGAAATTCAAAAGCGCTCCCCAAGACCACCAAGCATTCAACGGCCGAGAGAGATGGCAGGCCCTTGGGCCCCATCCCCGGCCCCTGAACAGTTTAAACTTTCGAGGGGACCAGGTGCGGGCGTCCTGCGAATCCTCTTGACCGCAAAGAGCACTCGATGAATGCCCTACTCCACACCGGTCAAGCTGCCTCCAGGGGTTTGATGCCCGCTAAAGATTGTCACGAGCGTGGCCCCCGTCGGGGAGGCATGTCGTGAGGTTGGCCGCCGACGAGTCAGGCGAGGGGAGGCCCTTGTCCTGAGGATGTTGACATCCCAGGCATCCCAGGCAGAGGTTTCTAGCTTGCTTCTAGCGCGTGGGAGGATGTGTTGAAGAACCAAAGAAACGAAAGCCCGGGTTACCTTGCGGTACTGATGTTGCTAGGAGCAAATCCTGTCCCTAATCAACTATCAACCCGACCAGTGATGCAGGTATCCTGCCGGCACCACACCACACTACTGCATAGTAGATAGGGCGAATGGTCCAGAATGACCGGCGTGTTATCAAGTATCGAACCAAACTTTTTGATGATTTTGAAACATGCTCCCACTGGCACGCAGGGGGGAGGGCAAGCTCACATCAACCCTCATCCGCGCTCTGCGATGGCCTCATCGGTGGCCTCTTCTTTTCTTTCGATAGCTCGGTGCTGAACCAGCGGTCAACTCCGGGTGGGACGCGAAGCTGTCGATCATTCGTCCTCCTCACTCGGCGGTCTAAGGGCGTACGGATTCATTATGCACTATTTGGATGGCTTGCATTTGTCCAGTTCCTCTGGTGCCCTGCCTGAGCGTGGATTTCGCTTGAGGATGGCGCCGTGGATCACGACCGGCGGTTCCGTTCCTCTGGCGCAGAGTTTTTTTTTTTTTTTCTCTTTTTTTCTCTCGCTCGACCGGCGATGGCGTCCGTCACTCGGGTCAGGATTTCAAAAGTGAGCAGGGAATCAGCGCCCTTTCGTCATCTCGTCCTGGTCCCATTTCTTCCTCCCCTTCGTGAAAACTCCACGACAGGGTCAAATCTCGTCTGTCGCCCCGGCAGCTTTATCCAGGGCAGCAAAAAGTCCCAGCAGCCTGGCTCGGCTGGCATATGTGGCTGACGCCAGTACCGTTCTATCCCAGTGCTCCGAACGGCTAGGCCAATCAACGAGAGTCCCGCCTGGCTGTCTCGGGGGGTTCCCAATGGCATGGTTCCGGAATCTGATTCGTAAAGGGGATTGCAGGCTCTATTTCCGATATGGGCTCGTTTTCGCTGGGGGGGTGGAATGGGGAGGGGCTCTCATCAAACACCACAGCCGGGCCCCATTCCTGTCCGGTCGCTGTAACGTAAAATGATTGAGGCGCGACATTGGCTTCATCTTGTTCTTTGCTGAGGGGGAAAAAGGGTCGAGCGATGATGGGGCGTGACTGCAATGGAGATTGACGTGGCCGATCGCGATGTGGATGTGCATCAACACATCAGTCACTCACCCCTTGACCCGCTGGCAGCATCTGCCACGGATGACTGAGGAATGGGGGAGGAGTAGTCCGGACTCCGGAGTTCACGAGCCAGAACCAAGTAAATTGTCCTGTTCAGTTGGTCTCGTTTTGTCACTACGCCGGCTAATCTGCGTCGTCAAAGTCTCTTCCTGGAGCTGGCCCGGATGTTGCGTCCGTCGCGGTTCGGGCCCATCCCGACGTCCTCCGTTCCAACGACCGTGTGCTCGGAGGCAAGTAAGAGGCAAGAATGCGACTATACGAATGTCTACGATTCTACGGCTCGTCGAGTCCAATGTGACGGCAAGACGGCTTTGCGTGTCGACCGAGTTGCCGTCTACTGAGTCATTGCGCAGCAGCCCAGCGCGAGAAAAAAAAAAAAGAAAGCATGGGTGCGAATTGATTAGTTTCCCATCTCTCACTTCCGCGCCGACACGCTGGTTCGCCCGAACGGTTCGTCCCACTGCCCGCTGTTGTCCACATGCGTCTGGTCTGCCTCTGTGGAGAGAGTCGAGAGAGTGTGCGTGTGACTGTAATCACTAATGACACCGCCTGGCGGTTATATTGCCCCAGATGCGCCATTCTGCCGGCAGGAAACATCATTCAACACCCTTGAACAGGCCGCTGAAACGTTGTCCTCGTACCGAGCCTGCGAGAGAGGCGGAGCTCTCCGATAGTGCCTCGTCGTTGGCTCCCTTGATTGGTAAACTTAGTCATGCACAAGTATCCATCGGGATCATCTGAACCGAAGCATCAAGGTTGATTGGTTTTGGCCGGGTTCATTACACCGAGATCGTCGTTTTGATGCTGTCGGTACCTAGGCCATGCAGACTGCAGCTTGTTGAAGAATGACAGGGGCTCACGGGGTGGGTAGGTGGGATAACGAATCCTACCTACCGTGTCTGGCATGGCTTGACCGGTGATGATGCAGCAACGAGACCTTGCTTAACATCTACCGGTAGCATGCCATCACATAGTGTACCACTCTCAGTCCTGTCGAGGGTGGATTCAAGGTCGGCCCCGAAGGACATGTTTCTCCTTTGAGTCTTTCGAAGCATGCAGCCAACCGGCACGGCAGAAGTCTCGGAGATGCTCCGGATTGCTTCGGTCTCATGGTGATTGAAGTACACTATCGCATTGGTGTATTCGCATGGCAGTCGAGCGGTATTCGATGGCTGTTCGCTAGATCTCTCCACCGTACGTATTCCTTGGCTCAAGGATCGACCCACGCTGCCGTTCGTTCGGGTCGCTGCTCCATATAATGCAGATGCAGCAATGATGGGCGGGTATCTTGAGCAAGTATCCGTACACAACACGCGGGCAACATAACTCCGCTTGTTATGGGTTAGGCATGGCTCAAAGTCCCTGAAGATCTTTCAACTCCACAACCCAGGAGATGGGGCTTGGAGGCTTCAAACTGGAGCAATGATGCCCAACGTCTTCGGGCTGAAGAGGGGACTCGATTAGCCAGAGCTGGAGATTGCGAGATTGATAGACCCATCAATAGGGCAAGATTATTGTGGCTGATGACAATGGCAATACGGATACTGGGTCTTGGAATTCGTTTGAGGGCGATGGGTACCTCCCGTTGGGTGGATGTTACGCAGGTCAACAGGTCCCATCGCTTTGACAAGATCGGAGCGAGAGGGCTATGCAGCTCTCTCGGTCAAGTTCCAAAGGGGCTTGTCATGTTCCTCTGACTACTTCTCTTTATGCTGCATCTTATACGTATTTTGTTTGACTGGAGAGAGGTGGAATCATTCGGACGACCAGAGCTTCGTCGGCTGAACAGATGGGTATTGGGCTGACCTGGGTTGCGCTTTCGCTAGGCCAATCATTGAGTTGCCAGGTTAAAGATAATTAGGACCCGTATGACTTCTTTTCAGGTAACCAAAGGTTGAATTGTCGAAATTATTGAAATGGAGTTGGTTTCGCCCGGTCTCGGGAGTGCTGTGCTAACGTGAGTTTGATCTTCTGGAAAGGGGCTCCCGCCACCCTCGCCGAACCGGCGAGCACGCCGACATGAACCAAACGAAATGATAACGTGTCCCAACTGAACATGGAACCTTAAAAGTCAATTTGTCAATACGATTGCGACTGATTGATTGCGATGATTGTAACCCTCTCGGCAAAAGCAATATCGGCACTGTTACAGGATGCTGTCCGGATTCGCGGCAGTCCGGGACTCAACTCTGACCGAGATCCAAGCCAGCCTCGGTCCGACATCAATATCAATATTCCCGCTTCCCGTGCGAGTGTCGGGTAAAGCGCCATAGTTGAGAGAATTGTACTTTATTGATGAAAAGCCAAGAGCATACCATGTTGCATTCTTTAAGTACATGCATCGGCGAGCAACATGCTCCAATTGCATGAAGCTGGTTGGTGTGAACAGCTGCCGTTCATGCAAGTCAAATCATGCAGTCTCTTCCATCACCTCATCCCACTAATACTCGGAGCGTCCGTACATGATACCGCTCAACCACCTCTTTGGTCTCTTCATCACATCCTCACTTTCCCAACTCGGCCTTCACCTCCAGACCGAGGCATACACCCTTCCCCCGATGCCCGATCTGCGAGTTCTTGAGAGAGCCTTTGTCTGACCACATCTAGACAGCTGTCTTGTGACGCCATCCGATATGGGTGTGTCTTCCAATGGCGCTGTGATGACTTTCTTCTTGTCCTCGCTCCTATCCCTCCAGATAACAATGAAATTGCTACCACCCGCCTCCGTACACTCGACTTGATCGCCATGGAGTAACGAGACTTGCTGAAACCCGAAGCGGGGGGCTCATGGTCAGAGCCAAACTTGGTGTATCCTAAACCGCCTGCCCAGGAGCAGCCGCAGCCGTCTGGAGATATGAGAGCGCGCAAGCCACGTCTTAGGATATCCCGCCGAGGCATACACGAAGATGTACCGAACAGAGTGACTTCTTTCAGCTTCTGCACTCCTGGTTGTCGCTTCGTGCGAATTGCAATAGGGCTCACACATGAAAAGCCGCGGGTTCTTTCTTTGGGTAGCCATCGAAGTTCATCTTTCGAAAGAATTACCACGACTAGTGTCTTGAAGTATGTCGGATCGAGATCGAGATGCAACGCTCGGCTCGCGGACATGAAAAGTCGATTGACGTTTCGGTCTGGATGGAACTGATGAAGACGCCCATCATCGCTGCGGTGCGCTTTGAGCTCTTTAAACTCTCTGCAGCAAGAGACTGTAGCCGGTAGACTGAGTGACCTTAAGGGCTTCAACTCGGGAGTGGTTAACCCATTTGATCCTTCCGAGTGAGCCGTTCTCTTGTGATTGGTGCATATCATTTGTTCGTTGTAGTCTACAAGTTTTTCGCTAGGGACCTGACATGGCGGGGCAGTAAGCGTGTAAGTCGACCGCCCGGCATCTGGGGCAGGATATGTGCCAAGCACAGCAGCCACCGTGTTTGCTGAGGTATGCATGAGCAGCAAAGAGAAGGGCCATGGAATCCCCCGAAGTCTCAGCTAGAGAAAGAATTCATACCTCGGAATCAGAGCAATAATAGCAAGCACATCATACCTACTCAAGAAGTAGCTCGTCGAGTTGCGCGCGGATGTAACTGATAGTCAATCATCGTTTTTCAGCGACGAGGACTCAATTTTCTCAATAGGTGTGGAAGTCCTCGCTTCAAGCATCAAATATTATTGGACAAGGAACGGCGACTTGAGCTAACACCTGCTACGGACAACGACTCATGCTGAACGGCGATGCCAAATCATTTGATCGTCCCAGCCCTGTCCGCTCCGAGAAATTACGGGCCTTTGGTTTCGGCCCGGAGCTCGTCATCGCCGGGTTTGTTCGGCCCGCCCGACAATGGTGCTCCCTCTTGAAAGTCTGCCTGTTGATAGACACTATAAAGGATGCCTGACGCGTTCTGTAACTATTTCCTGAAGGCATAAATGTCCAGCGCAGACGTACGCAGATTCTCTGCAACTTACATCCTGCTCTCTTGCTAGGGCAGACGAAGAGCTGATAGGAACTAGTGGCCAATAGCCGACCTCCAAGGAAGGCGAAGCCTGCTCTCCTCAGATCAGGTTAATAAACGAAGTAATGAGGGCTCCGGTGGAAGGCAATTTGCAGTTGTTATTGCAAGTTTAAGTGTGTAAGACCCCGACACTATCATTAGATCTTTTGAGGTGCTTCAATTGGACAACCTCCTGGACATACCTTGTACAGGATTCCATTGAGGAAATTGTGGTAGCACCGTGATTTTTCCTGGAATCCTTCCGAAGCATAAACTTTGACTGCTGCTTGCACCTTGATCACAGAGAAGAGCAGAACCCCATCGTACCCTTACTCCTCCACAAGCTGCAGTACCTCTAGGACCGACAGTCGGGAGACTCGCTTGCCTCTCGCTTCCGGATAAACGAAAAGTCGTTTGATTTCACAGTATCGAGCGTCGGGTCGGCGGTGGAGGAGATAGGCTGACTCGAGACGGATAGGCCGCATCGCGATGCAACCGAGGTCATTTCCGCTTGTCGAGTCTGCGGCAAGGAGCAGGGCGCCGGAGGAAGGCTAATGTTTTCCCGGCAGCCTGCTGAGCTCTATGTCGTAGTTCTAGAAACAGACATCTTCGTTCGAGCCACTCCGTGTACGCCTGAAAGCACTTGCTGGCGACAGAAATATCTGCTGGGTGTGTCGTCTACCGAATGACGACTGATATTGGTAGCTTGTTTTTCTCTAGGCTCTACATTCTTGGTCAACGCGTTCCAGTCTTTTGGTAATGAATAGTAGGCGATATTGACTGCGGATTGATTTTCGTCCTACCATTGAATCTCGATTTCACCTTTTTGTCTGGTAGAAGTCTCTATCTCAACGGTTGGCGTGAACAACCAGACCGAAGGGAGCCTTGGCTTATGCACGGCGTACCGATGTAAGCCGCTGGGAAACCTAGACAAGGGCCGTCATCTTGTTCCTCATCGTACGAAGGCGGAACGCTGCTAAGTCTATGCGAAATGCTTGCTCCTGACAACCACTCCGAGATCGGTCTTGCTAGGTAGAAAGTAATTTAGCAAGCCGTCCGATTGATATGGGCAATACACGACGGTTGTCGTTTGATTCTGGCACTGGATAGATGTGAGCGTTGAGCAGCAGGAACGCCTTCTCGACCCGAAAAAGAAGTAAAATTACAGAGGTATAAGAAATCCAAAAGCAAGCGCTGTGCAGGTGGTCCAAAGTTGCCACGGCCGTTGATTTCAGATGCCGCCGCCTGTCATGAATCCATCCACTCAGTCTCACTGTGGTCACAGTGCCATGATTAAGTACTTACCTCCATGTTGAATTAAATATCAGAGAAGATACTCAGTCTAGGTACCTTGGTTATATGTTTACTGTTGGAAGGCTGATGTGCTTACTTCAAACTCACATCCCGTGGACAGTGTAGGCCAGAACCAGTCACGAAACGGCACCACCTTCTATTTAACGGTCGGTTGGCTTGGCCTGATCGCCAACTCAAGATGCGTCTACCAGAAGTAGACATCACTTAATGGTCTTAATCCTTCGTCCCGATCACTCAGTTGCTTCAGTGTTGACTCGAAGTTATATATGATACTCTGATCGCCTTGTACATTTACCTCGTGGACAACTCGTACCATATCAGAGCTATGAAAGCAGAAGCTAAATGGGTCTGTAAAGAAGAAAATCGTTGACTGCATATCGTATGTTCAGGAGGACCCGGGGGTATGTGTAACAAGTCGCTTTGCTCTTGCGCCGAGCTCTGAAAGTGAAACAACGTTTTTACCATATTATTGTCGTCGGCTTTAGCTGGTTTGGACCTCGAATACCCAGATGGGTGAATCCAGTGGTGCCAATACGTATGGGATTCCCTTCGGGCCCAGCTACCTTCTAGTACTGATGCCGATGCTGAATTATTTGAATGAAATGGATAGAGGAAGCGAACAGACCGTAGAATCAAGAGGCGTCTTTCGTGTTACGACAGTCGATGCCGGTGCCGATGATGGCGATGATGGTATCCGTGTTGACCGGAGCATCCGCTGACCTCCGAAACGCCGACGGACTTTTCATTTCACTTGCGATGCCGCTTCCCGAATGAAACACAACCGCGCTCCGCACGGCTTACGCACCCCAGTTACTTTACCTAGGAACTAAGTAGTATTCTGCCGCCGGCACTACCATTCAGCCCTACATGAAAGCTTGTCGTACGGGAAGAAAGCTTGAGGCCGTTTTGCCGCGGCGACGCAAGATGAACCCGTAACGAGCCTTTAGTCGATTCTGGTCGTCAGTCTAAGGTATGGTGAGCGGCCGCGCGCGCATTCTACCTCCTCATGCCGAGCGCGTGGCGCACCGAGGCGAGCCATGGATGGTTTGGCTTACTACGCAAAAGAATGCATGCTCAGCGTCTCGCAGTGGCGCCGCCGTCATCCATGTAAGTGTGTACTCATGTATGTCGAGGTAACTTGCCGGTTCTGGAATGTTGAACTGGGCCGTGGGGTCACCGTGTTTGTCTGGATTTCTTTTGTTCACTCGTTGAACAATATATAAAAAGGACCTGGCCCCCAGATATCATCCCAACTTTTCCAAGACCCAGGATCCATAGCTAAACGCCACATCACGTCAACTTCATCGTCTTTACCCAACAGTCACAGCCTTCACGATGCACGCAGCCCTCGTCAACTCCTGGGGTTCCCCCCCAACCTACACAACCGTCCCGGACCTCCCGCCCCCATCCCCCACACAAATCCGCCTCCGCGTCCTCGCAACAGGCGTCCACCGCCTCGTCCTGTCCCGCGCCGCCGGAAAACACTACACGGCGTCCACCCTCCCCCACCTCCCCGGCGCCGACGGCGTCGGCGAGGACCCGACCACCGGCCAGCGCTACTTCTTCGCTGCCCTCGCCACGGGCACGTTTGCGGAATTCCTCAACGTCGAACGCACCGCCGTCGCGCCGCTGCCAAAGGGCGCTGACCCAGCTACCGTCGCCGCCTTTATGAACCCGGTCATGAGCAGCTGGATGGCGCTGTCCGCGCGCGCGGCGCCGCAGGCCAAGGGCTTCTCCGTCGCGATCCTGGGGGTGACGAGCGCCAGCGGGCGGGTGGCCGTCGACGTTGCTCGTGCCAGGGGCGCGGGCCGGATTGTCGGCATCGCGAGGAATGCGGCCGCCCTGGAGGAGATTCCCGTCGACGAGCGCATCGTCCTCGCGGGCGGGGAGACGGACTGGTCGAGGCTGGGCGCGGTGGACGTCGTTTTGGATTACGTCTACGGGAGCCCGGTCGTGGACTTGTTGACGGCCTTGCCCAAGTCGGAGAGGGAGGTGCAGTACGTCCACATTGGCTCCGTGTCGGGCGACGGGGATATTAGTCTGCCGGGGGCCATCCTGCGGGGGAAGAGGGTCGCCATCCGCGGTGCTGGGCCGGGAAGCTGGACCATGAGGGAGTATGCCGAGGAGCTTGGCGGGATGGTTGGTGTGACTGCTGGGCTGAAGGGCAAAGATGTCAACCTGATTAGGATGAAGGATGTAGAGAAGGGATGGAGCGAGGCGGGATTAGGGAAGACGCGCGTGGTTTTCGTGAGCGATGACCTTGTGAAGTCATCTTGAAAGACTACGAGCAGCTAGATGGAACCCGGGATGTCTAACTAAGATTGCTGGTTTTACTCCATGTCAATGCTATATAACCTGTATTCACTACATGTATACATCACAATTTTGAGTGGATTTCATTCCATTTATTACAGCATAGGCTAATGAAGTACAAAACCTCTGCTGTTTAAACTATCCAGCAAAATGAAGACATGCTCAACTATGCTATGATTCTGGTCAACGACGAGTGTAAAATTCTGTCACACCAGAAGTACTCACAAGTAAACCACGGCGCACCAACAGCCGCCGCAACAGCCTGGGCCACAAGCTTCTGAATCTGCACCCCCGGGTGGTAGTCATTGAACCACAAGCAGCTGACGCCATCGGCATTGTAGCACGTCGCGTCGGGCGCGCCGTAGGCGGTAGGGTTGTTGATGGCCTTGTCAAACGCAGGGGTGGTATCGACGAGCCAGGACGTGATGCCCGCGTTCTTCGCCTTGAAGGCGGCAAGATGACTGGCAATCAGACCGTTATACTGCTCAATGGCCGCGACGAGCAGGGCGTTGGAGGCGGCGCCGTTGGCGAGCATGAGAGGGGTCTTTTGGGTTGCTGTGCGAACGAGATTGTCAGCTTGATCTACAGTGTCGTTGAACGGCGGCTCATATGGCTAGTTGTCTTTTGAGTCGTCGCCCATCATGATCGTCGACGTGACGAGGCCGCCATCAGTAGAGAAAGGAGATTGGTGGGTAGAACTCACGCGGAACACCAAGCACAAGAAACTTCCTCACGCCGGCATCGTACAGGATCTGCAACTGCTCAAAGTACCGCTCCAGGACCTGCACAAGCAACGCCTCGCGGTTCGAAAGCTGGAATGCGTTCCCGACGTCGTTGACGCCTATCCACACGCCCACAAGGGTATTCTCCGCCGTCCACGGTGCCCAAGTCGGCTTGGCGGCCAGGCTGCGTTTGAACTCGGCGACCTGGTCGATGAAGCTGAGCACGGTGCTCGCGTAGGGGGCGATGAGGCTCGCGTCCGTGGTAGCGCCGCCGTAGGCTAGGTTGTATGAGTAGGTCAGGGATGCGTTGAACTGCGTCACCATGAAGCCGACCCAGTCGAGACCGCCCGAGGCGGTATTGCCGGGCAGGGCTGGGTTGCCGAGGGGATTCTGGGGGTTGGGCTTTGTGGAGTTGATGTTGAAGCCTGTTTGGGAGTACGAATCTCCGCTGTAGGATTTGTGTTGATGAGTGTTCTTGTTTTCAGGATTGGCGAGGATATTGCGTGTGACTTACAACGTGATCAAGTACTTCAGTCCGGAAGGGGACGGGCTCGATGTGGGAGTCGGGGCCGGGACGCTGGTGGCTTTGGTGGACGAAACCGCCGGCGCCGTTCCGGGGACGCATTGGTCTACTAGAAGTCAACTCTGGATGTCTAGATACCGACCCCCTTCACCGGTATGAGGTACTCACAGTACCAAGCATCCTGGTAAGCGCAATAAGCTCCCGAGGCACAGCTGGTCGAGCCTGTCCACCCGGTACCGCCGCACTGTCCCCAGACGGGAGCTTGCGCATTGGCGGAAAGGGCCAGGCCGGCGGCGACGAGGAGGGATGCCGTGATGCGAGCCATTGTGTACGTGGTCATGGATCTCGAGTCTCAGAAGAAGAAGATCAAGCTTATCACGCAAAGGCCCAAGGATGAGCGACATGGCAGATCGCCCTTATATAGACCCGTGAACTTGCCCCCTCCTCCCCTCCCGCCTTGGCCCGTCAGCTCATCCGGTGGGAACCTCCATCCACGAACCCAGTCCCAACCGGGAACTTGGTCGAGCGGTGCTTCCGAATCTCTCGGTTGTCCGGCCCCCAGACAGCTCTCGACAGACTCAACCAAACTTGAGGGGGCCTCTTAGATCATTGGCGGGAAAGGATCGACGGTCATTGGGGGACCCCCCCTCGTCCCCGTCCGTGCGGAGATTCGTGCCTGGGAAGAAACGGCAAGTTCACAGGACCCAGGTCAGCGGTTCGTTTTGGTAAACATCGTCACCATACGAGCAGATAGTAGAGACAAAGGAGGGGGAGGGGAAAAGGGAGGAAAAGCTTGAGAAGCAACTGACAAGAAGAAAGTGGATCATGGTGGGCCGGGTAGCAGCGTGGTGCGATGCGGGGACGCGGAGGGAGGGCATCCCCAACCCCAAAGAGGCAACGGGTGGGATCCACATTGGATGCCACGCCCGGATGAGCGGAATTTCTGGGGTTCGGCCGGTCGTATCTAGCCCGAATAGTTCTATTGAAATCATTGGGCTTGACGGCTTCAGCTTCCAGAGGGCGGCTGTTTTGAATCATGATTCACCTCGGGGCGCAATTCCGGGTCTGCTTAAGTACTACTCAACATGATCCTGGTCATCAATCTCCCTATATGAAGAACGCTCGAGGTCTTCCATGGGAGACTTCAGGATGTTGCGGAAAATAAAACACAACATGGCCGTTAGGATGTGGGAAGAGAGGAGTATATGGAGACCAAATATTTTAAGTAACTCTAGAGAACAGCTATAGATATTCGTAGCGACTGTGGTATATGCAAAAGACAAAAGACCAACCAAAAACCAGAGCAAACGACTTTATGTGCAAGTCACCGACCGAAACCCAGGACCCATCCAAATTTTGCCATCCAAATCCAAAAAGCCCTGCATCCAACCCACCATACCAGATCATGCAAACCAACGCCAGACAACTCAAATTGAACAGGACTTTTCCCCCAACCCCACTGTCCCCGAAACCCAAGACCTTAGCCATGAAAAAAATAGCCGTTGACAGCAGAATCAGATAGTAAATAAGCAGATTATCAGACACACTGAGGATCCCGTAAGAAGTGTTCACAGCCCTTCTTCGTTCCTCTTCCCCCCGGGTCTGGCCCGTATGTTATAGTGCTGGCATTTTATGCCTTGTTCTTCTC
Organism: Colletotrichum orchidophilum; assembly: GCF_001831195.1. Classification (NCBI taxonomy): domain Eukaryota; kingdom Fungi; phylum Ascomycota; class Sordariomycetes; order Glomerellales; family Glomerellaceae; genus Colletotrichum; species Colletotrichum orchidophilum. Next base: position 8,087 of record NW_019173198.1, on the reverse strand, counting down.
ATTTATGTAGCCATCAGCAATCTCGAGGCACACTAGTTTCCAAAAGTCAGTCAAAGTCCAAGAGGGAATAATCAAAGGGGGGGGGGGGTCAAGTAGCAGGTAAAACTCACACTTTGCAACGCTCGCGCTGCCCAGAATCTTCATCACCGAAACATCCCTCTCAATCACCTTCCAAAACCATCCTCTCACCTCCACAGCAACAAGCGAGTCCATGCCGAGCTCGCCAACGCTGTGCTCACCCTTGACGCTCCCCTCGCCTTGTCCCAGTACAACCTCGAGGTACCTCGCAAAGCCCTCAGTAAGCACCAGCGCAACCTCCTCAACACCGCCCTCGACGGCCTTGATCTTCTCCCTCAGGCTCTGCTTGCCTTCACCCTCGCCCTCCGCACCCTCGTCGTCGTCCTCGAAGGTGAAGTGCGAGAAACGAGGGTCAAGCTGCCAGTGAAGCTTGTCCTCGCGGTTAGCGTTATAGCGGCTCAAACCGGTGGTGATGTCGTAGATCTGGCCATCAAGGGGGCGACCGGCAACGATGGCCTCGAGGAACATGTGGTGGATGTCGCGCTCCGAGATGGGCGGGTAGCCGTCCTTCTCGAGGAAGGCGTAAATATCGGTGCGCTCGCGGTGAAGAAGACCGAGACCGTAGATGACGCCGATGTTGAGGACTGAGCCTGCGAGGCCGCGGATGCGACGGTTCGCGGCGAGACCATTCATATACTAGACAGATTGTTAGCCGGGCAATAAGCAGGGTCCGAGAGTGAACAATTACCATATTGGCTGCGGCGTAGTTGGACTGTCCGCCGTGACCACCGGGCGCCGCAAAGGACGAAGTCATGATGAAGAATTCCATATCAGCCTCGCAAAAGATCTCGTCAAGGTTGCTCGAGCCAACAGTCTTGGGACGCATGACCCTGTCCCAGGTCTCAACATCCATCTGGGCAAAGACGCGGTCATCAAGTACCATGGCGCCGTTAATGACACCAGCAACAGGCGGCATCTCCTGCGCAAGCCTCAGCTTGAAAGCCCGCACGCTCTCGATGCTAGTAACATCAAGCCTCTCGATGCGCACCTCACAGCCCTTGGCGCTCAGGTCCTCGATCCACTGGGGCTGCATGTTGGGGTTGCGACTGGCAAGGACAATGTGGCGCGCGCCGTGCTCGAAGAAGAGGTTGCACAAACTCTGGCCCATGTCGCGCGTCAGGCCGACGAGGACGTAGGTCTTGTACGGGCGGAGGAGCTGCGTGCCAAAGAGAGGCTTGGCGATGTGCTGTACCTCGCGCTCAGCGCGCCAGTCGAGGATCTGGAAGGGCTTGCTGCTGCCGGTCTGGTCGAGAAGCTGGGGAACTGAAATGGAATCCAGGCTCTGGAAGCCAACCTGGCTCTTCATGCTTCTGACGTTGGTGATTGCCTTTCCGATAGCCGTCTCCCATAGGTCCTCAATGTCCATGGAGTCACCAAGAGCGACGACGTGCTCGGAAGTCAAGAGAGAAAAGCGAGAATGGTACTCGCAGTTCTCGGGAAGGCAATCGAGGATGGTCTCGGAAAGCTCGCTGCCCTCAGGGAGGAAGTCGATGACGGAAGCACCATCGGCAGGGAAGAGGGCCTTGAGCTCGCGGTTGCTAGCGTAAGGATGAATGTAGCGTTGGCTGAAAGCCTTGCGCTTCGATCCGCTGGTGGTGCAAGCGATGACATTCGCGCCCTTTGCCTCAAAGACCTCCTTCATACACTCCAGAAGAGCGGCATCGGGCTCCAGGAGAAGCACAGTCTTCTCCATCATGTCTTCGGCGACAGACAAGGCCACAAGGTACCTCAGGACAAGACCCAGCAGGACCTTGGGCTCGATGTTGCTGCTACTGAGCTGGAAGACGCAGGAGTTGGGGACAGTGACGTAGGAGGAGTTGGACTTGGTCATGGCAAGACACAGCTCGCCAGAGGTGACCTCCTTGCCGATGCAGACATGGGAAGCGTACTTCAGGCCAAAGTTAATGACCTCCACTGAGCTGTACTTGACCTGGATGACGCTCTGATCGGGAATCGCTACGGCGTCGTCGATGTCGGTCTCCTCGACAATGTTGGCGGTGTAGACCGCGGAACCGTCTCCAGACTGAGCAGAGACAACCTCGACACACTGCTTGAGAGTATTGACCTCGTCAGCAACCAGTCGGCGAGGACAGTTGACACGGTCGTTGCCCTCCTTCCAGGGAAGAAGACGGGGGATAAGCCTCTTGCCATGCTCCATGAAGATCTCATTCTCGGGAGTCCACAACAGCTTCCCATCCTGAGCAGCGTTGCGCAAAGCCTTCATGCTAAGACGAAGGAAGGTCTCAGCGACAAGGTCGCTTGAGTCGCGGCGGGAATCTAGGTCGAGCAACTGGAGCTTCAGACTGGGGATCTCGGCCAGCATGGATCGGCAGAAGCCAAACGTGGCCGCGTGCTCCGGGTTGCCAGCACGCGAGTTCATCGTGACCCAGAGGACAACCTTCTCAGGTGCCATCAGAGCACGGAAAAGATCGAGACGCTCGGGCGTCATGGTGCTCATCATGGGCTCATCTAGATCCGCAAGGAAGATGACGGAGCCGATCTCGTTGAAGACAGCGGGCTGGAGAGAGTCCAGATCGGCAATGATGTCGATGCTGTGGCACAACGGCCCCAGCTTCTGGTGAACCTCGGCGGACAGATCGGCCGTGTTCTCCGCGGCACCGATGATGAGGGTGTGACCCATTACCTTGGGAACAGAGCTGGTGAGGGGGCTGAGCGCCGCCTGCTTGATGTCCGACTCAGCCTGCCTGACGATGAGTGAGAAGTCGGGAGCGAAGAACTGCTCAGCGTTCTTGGAGACGCGCGCGAAGCCACACTCGTCGAGCAGGTCGGGCCACTCGGGAGGGGTAAGTGGCAATTCAGCCTGCCGCTTCACGCCAAAGGCACGACGAAGTCTGTCACGAAGGGGACTCATAGACTCGTGAATGAGGATGAGGAAACCACCAGGCTTCATGAGGCTCTGAACCTGCTTAAGCTTGGCGCGCTGCTCAGCGCCCTTGACAATCGAAGTCGTCAGGACAACCAGATCAAATGGCTGAAGAGACGAGTTATCCTCGTTGTCAAGGATCTTGGTGTGCTCGGTGTCGATCTTCTTCTTGATCGCATCAGACGAGACTCTCGCCAACAGATTCGGTTCGGTCTCGGTGCCGATGGTGTAAGACACGAACGACCCCTTGAAGCCGTCAATGACGTGCTCGGTGAGCGCCGTCTCGGGGTCGGTCAAACCGAGCACCCGCATGCGAGGGTATCGGTGAGCGATCTGGGAGACGACGCGGCTGACGTGGGAGCGGAAGCGATGGAGCTGCTTTGCCTCCTGGATGATGGTCGAGAGCATCGCGGGGAGGACATCAGGGATGTTCTCCCCAAGCAATCGGATGAAGCTCAGGGCGTGCTGAAAAGGAGACTGCAGGATGTAGGCATCTAAGGACTCGGCTGTGTCTTGTTGCCAGGGGCTGGGAGTTGCTTCTGACGGCGCGGTCTTGGGAGGCGACATGGGCGTGGCTGGCGGAGTGAAGATTACGGGCGAAGATGAGAGGTCCTTGAGCGAGTCATCGTGGATGTAGAAGCGCGCGACTCTCTCGCAGGCCTCGAGCAAGATACGCTCGGTGGCGACATCCTCTTGGCTCAAGTCTGCGGCAATGATCTCGTGCTCAGGGTCCAGATCGCACACAGTGGTCAGGTAAAGCTCTTTGTCGTCCTCGGGCTTCGAGTTGGCAAAGGAGGCGACCATTAGGCCTTCGACCTGGATCTCCATCTCTCCATCGGGGTTGTAGATGCTCATGTCGCCCACAAACTTGGTTGTCGCAGTCTTTGTGCGAGGAATCTCCTGCGTAATGACCGAGTCGACAACCAAGGATGCGTTGTCGGCAGGCTTGCCGTCGCAGAGCGCGAGGTTGAAGCGAATCTTCTCGATGCTCCTAGGAAGGAAGGAAGTCCACAGAGACTTGTCGCCGGGCGATGCCACAGCGGCGAACACGGAGTGGAAGCAACTGTCCAGGGTGGCGGGGCTGACTCCGAGTCCGGTGGTGTCAGTCTCGTGGAACTTCTGGAGAGTAGCCGAGCAGAAGTTGTATCTGCGATCGATGCCCTGCAGAGCGCGGAATGGACCTGTGTAGTCCAATCCAATCTCTGACATCATCTGGTAGAAGGAGTCGGTGTCGGCGGGGAGCGTCTCGGCCATGGAGGGATCGCGCGCTGGAAGGGCATCCTCAGAAGGCTCGCCAAGGTAGATACGCAGATTGCCAGTGAAGTTCTTCTGCATGGGAGTGACACCGTCGGCGTAGCATGATGTGATGGTGAAGACACCTTCGATGATCTTGCCAGCTAAGCGTCCCTTGGTGGAAGGAGGCTGGATGCTCAACGCGACCAAGATCTCGACACCGTAGGTGTTCGCTTCGAGAGAGATACCGCTCATGAACTCAAGGTCGGTGAGCTCAACAACCGAAGCTTCACGGCCGTTCAGAACGGCCTTGGCAGCATCCAGAGCGAGCACGCAGTAGGCGGAGGCAGGAAGCAAAGCCTGACCTTGGAACTTGTGGTGCTGAATCCAGGGAACAGTCTCGAGCTTGAGGATGTTGCGCCATCTCAGCTCGAATTCTGTATCGTCGCGAGTGCGGACACCTAGAAGCTCGTGAGGACCCTTCTCACGGAAATGGTATTGGTGAGCGATGCGAGACTCGCGGTAATGCATCTGGCTGTGGTCCCATGGGTAGGATGGAAGGTCGATCCTCGAAGACGAGAGGCCAGGCTGAGAAGACTGTGCAACAAGGAGCTTCCAGTCGATGGCATCAGTACCAAAGTAGTTCCAAGTGAAGCCCAGAAACTCGGCAAAGGCGTGCCTGTCGTCCTTTTTGCGATCAAGCAAACCGGCATACGAGAGAGCTCCGCCGGTGGCAGCTTTGACGGTCTGCTGGGCGGGGCCCTTCAATGCGGGGTGAGGGCCAACCTCAACGGCACTGGCGAAAGGCCCTTGGGAGCTGAGAGCAAGGTCGATTGCCTCATAGAAAGAGACAGCCTTGACCATGTTGTCCTTCCAGTAAGAGCCCTTGAGCTCTTCGATGCTCGGCTCGGTGCCGTCAGCATAAACACTGGAAATCCAGACGGTTGAGTTGCGCTGTCTCGGCTCGATACCGCAGCCAGCCAAGTCCTCCATGTACTTGGCAGCAGGCCTCTCCATGTGGGCAGAGTGGTAAGCGGTGTCGACAACCAGAAGACGAGCAAACTTCTTCTCCTCGGTCAACTCAACCTGGAGAGCCTTGACCGCATCCATATCTCCAGAGAGCGTGACACTGGTCGGCGCATTGCTTGCAGCAACCCAGATGCGGCCGTTGATGTCGTCCCGATTGCAAAGATCTGACGCCTCTGCGCGGGTCATACCGACAGCCATCATCATGCCCCTCTCGCCGTTTTTGCCGCCAGCGAGGTGAGCAGACATACCCCTGTAGTAAGAGATAAGCATCGCATCGCGGGCGCTAAGCACGCCGGCAGCATAGGCGGCTCCGATCTCACCGGATGAGTGACCGACGACGGTGTGGAAGGAAACATTGATGCTATTGAGGAGGTCAATGAGGGCGATCTGCACCGCAGTGCAAAGAGGCTGGGAGAGGGCGGCAATGTTGATGCGTGTAGGGTCCTCCTGATGGATGAGTTCCTCAACGAGTGACCACGTGGGGGGGTGGGGGCAGGTTTTGAGAACCTTCTCGAGGTCTTCAATGGTGTTTTGATAGACGCTGCTCGAGTGAAAGAGCTTGCGGCCCATACCAGACCATTGCGCGCCCTGGCCGGTGAAGATTCCGAGAATCTTGACCTCGCCGCCGTCGAGCTTAGCGCGAACACCAAGCTCAGGGTTGGAAGAAGACCCGGCCTTGGAAAGGAGGTTATCGAGGGCGGCAATGACTCCATCGCGGGAGTCTGCGCTGATGGAGGTGCGGTAAGTCAGGGCTGAACGGTGGGCGTTGAGGTTGTAAGCGACCTCGTCAGCCGACTTGTCGGTAGACGCCATGAAGTCGCGCAGGGCCTGGACCACGGCAACAAGAGACTTTTGCGACTTGGCAGAGATGACTAGGGGAAGTCCAACGGCGGGCGCTTCGGCGTCGTAGGACGTGGTCGACGGCGAGGAGACTCGCGCCTCCAATGCCGGAGCGAAGTGCTTCGCGACTTCGTCGTGGATGCTCGGCTCGTACCTCTCGATGATGGCATGGGAGTTGGTGCCGCCGAAGCCGAAGGAGTTAACACTTCCTCGGAGGGGCTGGCCAATCGGGGCTTGAGGCCAAGGGACAATGTCGACAGGGATACGAAGGTGGCCGTAAAACGGCTTCACGCTAGGGTTGAGGGTGTTGAGATGCAGGTTGGGTGGAATGGAGTTGTTGATCATGGAGTGGACCACCTTCAGCAGACCGGCTAGACCCGCGGCGCCTTCCGTGTGACCAATGACCGTCTTGATGGATCCGACTACAAGCTTCTTATCTTCACTTTCGGCAGTGGACTTGGCCTCGTTGCCAAAGAATGCAGTTGAAATGGCCTGGGCCTCCCTTGGGTCTCCGGCTTGGGTGCCCGTTCCGTGGGCCTCGAAGTACTGAGGTCTGTCGACGGGGTTCTGAGAATCCAGACCGGATCTACGGTATGTGTCCCGAATTAACTCGGCTTGGGCGGGGGGGCTGGGCATGGTGATACCCTGCGTGCGTCCGTCCGAGTTGACGCCGGTCTCTCTGACGATGCTAATGATGGAGTCGCCATCCCTCAAAGCCTGTGAGAGCGGCTTAATGAAGAGGGCCGCAAAGCCTTCACCGCGGGCATATCCGTCTGCACTGATATCCCACATCTTTGATGTACCCGTAGGGCTGAGCATGTGCAGACTGGCTTCGCTGATGAATTGCTCGGGGGTGATCATCAAGTTGGCACCGGCCACACAGGCCATCTCACACTCGCCGGATCGGAGACTCAGCACGGCCTGGTGCAGGGCCACGAGACTTGATGAGCATGCTGTGTCGATGGTCATTGAAGGACCGCGGAAGTTGAAGAAGTATGATATCCTGTTGGAGAGAATAGCTCGGGAGTTTCCAGTGGCGAAGTACTGGTTCGAGGTGATATCGTCCCTTTGGCATAATGAGTCGTAGTCAGCGGTCATAAGCCCGGCGTATACGGCTACCTTCTTGCCAGCGTATTTCTCGAGATTGTATCCGGCCGATTCTAAAGCTTCGTAGACGACCTCGAGGATAATGCGTTGTTGAGGGTCGATGGCCTCAGCCTCCTTGGGTGTGATGTTGAAGAACCCGGCATCCCATACACGGTGATCTTGCTCGAGGAAGTAGCCCTGTGTTGCATTGGTGGCTCCATGGTACTCGCCGTCTGGGTGGTAGAACCCCTGTGCGTTGAAACGGTTGTTTGGGACCTCTTGTGATAGATACCGAGGGTGAGTGAGTAATTCCCAGAGTTTTGATGGTGATGTAACGTCGCCAGCGAATCGACAGCCTGTGCCAACAATGGCAATAGGCTCTGACTGGGGTCTCTTGTAGGTAGACATTGCTGTCAAGGGTATTTCTAGGAAAATTAGGTATTATGGGGGGGGGGGAGAAAGAGAAGAGTATAAAGCTCCGTGTAAGTCAACACGTGGGCAGAAATGTCCGATGTGTGAGGGTGGAGGTAAGAGGTATAACAATGGAGAAGAATGGGAAGGGCTGTGATAATCAGAGAGAAAGTCATCACATTGTACGGTGCGATGTGAAGGGATATATAGACAATCACTTGCATGGCAGCAAGAATATCAAACCTCGCGATGCTCCCTCCCTGGCGGACAGTGTCGATACCATGACGCCTGTGCCCCATGTCAAAAAAGTAAGGGGGCAAACCGCCTTACTCTGACTAGACCCAAGATCCAAGATCCCCCACGGCCCGGGGGTGTGCGGAGGATGAACGCCGGGGGGGGGCGGCTTCGCCCTGGGTTGTGGGAATTAAGGACGCGGGAATCAAGGGGCTCGACAGCGTCATCAACGCCGTCGTCGTTACAGCCGCCTGGTCTGCCGGTAACTCGTTCCTCTACCTGGCAAGCCGAT